>NW_027526385.1:127342708-127493791 GCF_048455015.1 Haemaphysalis longicornis | reverse complement strand
CACCATCTTCTTCGATGTTGCGCGGTTCCCCCCCCTCCGCTCAGGTATAGTGCCACATATATAAAGCCCTCCCTTCCCTGTTCCCTCGCCCCAAACCCGCCAATGTTGTTAAAAAAAGGGTACACTGCAGCACACCCTCTACACCTATATAAGCGTGCGTGCTCCAACGTTGTATGTTACTCAAGATGAAGACTGGTCCTCCAGTCGAAACGTCAGTAAACCACTGTTTTTGTTTTTATTCGTGCGTCTACCATTTTCTCAAGTATTTTTTCTGGCTCCTCGAGAAGTTTTCTTTTACTGCTTATATATATATATATATATATATATATATATATATATATATATATATATATATATATATATATATATATATATATACATATATATATATATATATATATAGATATAACGAAAGGCGTGGGTTCGGTCCCCACTCTGGGCGCGTGTTTTTCTTTCTTTCTTTCTCACGTAATTACCAAAAAAAAATAATGTAACGTCAATAACGATAAAAACAAAACTCTAACCACTCCCCTATGCCTTCTTTGGCGTTGTAGACTGCCGGCATTTTTTTCTGTATTTCCTAACGAGCCCCTCATTTCCAAACCCTATATATATATATATATATATATATATATATATATATATATATATATATATATATATATATATATATATATATATATATATATATATATAAATATATATATATATATATATATATATATATATATATATATATATATATATATATATATATATATATATATATATATATATATATATAATATTAATATATATATATAGACAGATAGATAGATAGATAGATAGGGTGGCGCTAGTTGACCGTCCTCAGAGCACTTTAAATATAAACCCCCGAAGTAAAGTCGTGAGAGGAGCCGCTGCGGGATAGCATAATTGGTCAGTGCACCGCACCCGTTATGCGGAGAAGTGGGCTCGACTCCCGCTCCCGGAAAAACGGCGGATTTTTTCTCGACCTATATTTTCCCTATTTATCACTGTATCAAAGAAACGTGACAAAGGCACGTCTTTCGGCACTATTAAATATTTTGGAAACAGCCGAATAGCACTGGCACTGACGACGGCAACCTTGATATGTGTCCTTAACGAGTCCCGCGGCCCGTATCTTTCTGTTCTCCTACATGCATTACGATGGCTCTGGCTCCAGCAGTTCGGATATGACAATTGCTAACCCCGACCTCCGACCACGTCTTATGTGGCGGCCGCTGGGAAAAAAAGACGCCCTACGTCTCCCGCGGTGGTCGAGGGGCGGCGCTAGAACACCGTCATCACAGCAAGTGTAAGTTTAAATGCCCGCGGTAAAGTTTACAGAGGAGCCGCTGCGGGATATCATAATTGGCCAGTGAACTACTCGCCTTATGCGGAGATGTGGGTTCGACTCCCACTCTCAGAAAAAATGGCGGATTTTTACTCCACCAATATTTTCGCTTATTTATCACTGTATCAAAGAAACATGACAAATACACGTAATTCGGCACTATGAAATATTTCGGAAACAGCCGAATAGCACTGGCAATGACGACGGCAACCTTGATCTCTGTCCTTACCGAGTCTCTCGTCTCGTATCTTTCTGTTCTGCTACATGCATTACTATGGCTCCGGTTCCAGCAGTGCGGATAAGCCATTTGCTAACCCCGACCTCCGACCACGTCGTTCGTTGCGGCCGCTGGGAAAAAAACACGTTCTACGTCTCCCGCGATGGTCGAGGGGAAGCGCTAGTTGACCGTGCTCAGAGCACTTGTAAATTTAAACCCCCGCGGTAACGTCTACAGACGAGCCGCTGCGGGATAGGATAATTGGTCAGTGCACTGCACGCGTTATGCGAAGAGGTGGGTTCGACTCCCGCTCCCGGTAAAAACGGCGAATTTTGTCTCGACCTATATTTTCGCTTATTTATCACTGTATCAAAGAAAAATGAGACACACACATCATTCGGCACTATTATATATTTTGGAAACAGCCCAGTAGCACTGGCAATGATGAATGCAACCTTGATGTGTGTCTTTACCGAGTCCCTCGTCCCGTATATACATATATATATATATATATATATATATATATATATATATTTATATATATATATATATATATATATATATATATATATATTGTAGAACAGAGACGTACGGGATGAGGGATTCCGTAAGGACACATATCTAAGTTGCAGTCCTTATTGCCAGTGCTGTTTGGCGCTTTAACAGTGCTTTTATGGTGCCGAATAAGGTATGATTGCGTTTTTTTATGCAGGAATAAATAATTGAAAATTCCAGTCGAGAAAAAATGCGCCGATTTTTCCGGAAGCGGTAATCGAACCCACAACCTCCGCATAACGCGTGCGGTGCTCTACCATTGAGCTAGTTCCGCGGCGACTCCCCTCTTGACTATCCAGCGGGGTTTTGTATTTACGACTGCTCAGAGCCCGGTCAACTACCGCCGCCCCTCGACCACCGCGGCAAGACGTAGAACGTCTTTTCCCAGCGGCCGCACGTAAGACGTGGTCGGAAGTCGGAAAAACCAAAGGCATTTCAGACTGCTGAAGCCAGAACCCTCGTAATGCATTTTGTAGAACAGAGACGTACGGGACGAGGGATTCCGTAAGGACACATATCTAAGTTGCAGTCCTTATTGCCAGTGCTGTTTGGCGCTTTAACAGTGCTGTTATAGTGCAGGATGATGTACTATTGCCTTTTTTTTGTGCAGGAATAAACAATTGAAAATTCAAGTGGAGAAAAAATGCGCCGTTTTTTCCGCAAGCGGGAATCGAACCCACAACCTCCGCATAACGCGTGCGGTGCTCTACCATCGAGCTAGTTCCGCAGCGACTCTCCTCTCGACTATCCAGTGGGATTTTGTATTTACGACTGCTCAGAGCCCGGTCAACTAGCGCCGCCCTCGACCACCGCGGGCAGACGTAGAACGTCTTTTCCCAGCGGCCGCACGTAAGACGTGGTCGGAAGTCGGGGATAGCCAAAGGCATTTCAGACTGCGGAAGCCAGAACCCTCGTAATGCATTTTGTAGAACAGAGACGTACGGGACGAGGGATTCCGTAAGGACACATATCTAAGTTGCAGTCCTTATTGTCAGTGCTGTTTGGCGCTTTAACAGTGCTTTTATATTGCCGACTGAGGTATGATTGCCTTTTTTTTATGCAGGAATAAATAATTGAAAATTCAAGTCGAGAAAAAATGCGCCGTTTTTTCCGGAAGCGGAATCGAACCCACAACCTCCGCATAACGCGTGCGGTGCTCTACCATTGAGCTAGTTCCGCGGCGACTCCCCTCTCGACTATCCAGCGGGGTTTTGTATTTACGACTGCTCAGAGCCCGGTCAACTAGCGCCGCCCCTCGACCACCGCGGGAAGACGTAGAACGTCTTTTCCCAGCGGCCGCACGTAAGACGAGGTCGGAAGTCGGGGATAGCCAAAGGCATTTCAGACTGCTGAAGCCAGAACCCTCGTAATGCATTTTGTAGAACAGAGACGTACGGGAGGAGGAATTCCGTAAGGACACATATCTAAGTTGCAGTCCTTATTGCCAGTGCTGTTTTGCGCTTTAACAGTGCTTTTATAGTGCCGAATCATGTATGATTGCCTTTTTTTATGCAGGAATAAATAATTAAAAATTCAAGTCGAGAAAAAATGCGCCGTTTTTTCTCGATGCGCATTTTTTTTTTCTCGATGCGCCGTTTTTTCTCGATGCGCAAAAAAAGGCAATCATACCTCATTCGGCACTATAAAAGCACTGTAAAGAGCCAAACAGCACTGGCAATAAGGACTGCAACTTATATATATATATATATATATATATATATAAATCTAGAGAAAGATAAACTCACAAAGCGCGCAGAAATAGTATAAGTAAAGAGTCGGATACACAGCAAGAACAATAACAAACAATGTTTACTTACGTAGCGGAAATGGGACTTGCCTTCATCAGAGTAAAGTTACATGATTATGGTGTCGCAAACATTGAACACATTTCTTATATAGGTTTGCATAAAACTGTAAGAAGGAATGGAAAATGTTTCGCAAATGGAGAGTGTGCATACAGTCAGGCTACGCCTACGTTACAACATCAACCAACAAACAAACAAAAAAAAAAAAAAAAAAGGGGGGGGGGGAGCAAGAGAGAGAAAAAGGGGTCGTGTTAACAATGCAGCGTTCAAGGTTGCACCATGACGGGTCAACGTATGCCGCGCGGGTTGCAAGTTCAGACAATGGGGGAAAATGGTCAACCGCGGTTTGTAAAGAAAGGGAAGAGTATACAGCAAGGTATTCAGTGGCTGGGGAGACGGGTTCTAGGGAAAGCGAAGATGGGTGTGACCCCCGCGGATGAAGAGAATAGATAGGGTGCACAAAAGAGCATTTCACAGAAGCTAGCAATCGAACAGGAAATAGGTAGGGTCACAAAAGGTTAAACATGAATAGTTCACAAAGAGTTAAACATTCTTAAGTGGTGGTGGGAACGAGGCCTCCTTCTCCCGGACAAATGGCATTGTTGAGCCGCATTAAGCTAACAAAGCTGCTGTATTAGGAGAGTTTCTGCGAATTCTGATGGCAAACTCGAGGGTAGGAATATGAACATAGTTATAAAAATTATGAAGCCGCTAAGTTTATTCGAGGGATAAGCACGTTAATTTTCCGTAACTTTCATTAATTCCAAGTGTGGCTGACCCAAACTTATAAATGAGATAAGATTCCCGAACCTCGCGGTCGTGGTGCGTTTTGAAGGCGGATTCTAAAATCGTTGCTTTAAGATGATCAAATGCATGCCCGGGACTGTTCACATGTCTTGACAGGGGCAAATAAGGGCAGCTTTTTGCATGAGAGCGGTGATTATTGAACCGTATTCGGAAGGGCGTTTCAGTTTGGCCGATATATTGTTGCCTACAAACAGTGCACTCTAGAAGATATACGACATTAGCGGAGTCACAGTTAAAGTTACCTTTTATATTTACGTAGTAGTCTGAAGCCGTGCTGGTGGCGCGCTGTGTAGTGGTCATGTGTGGGCATACTTTACATCGGGGTTTATTGCAGGGCATGCAGCCAGTAGTTGCCGGTCGGTTGATACGAGAGTTAGTAAGAAAGTCCCCTAAATTCTTATTACGCCGGTAGACAACGCGTGGTGGTTCGGGGAATATGCTTTTTAAGCGGTCACTTTGCATTAGGATATTGTGATGTTTTTTTAGCACGGTTGACACTCTTGGAGCGGAGGATGAGTGGGTTAAAACTAAGTTAGTTTGCGGGTTCCCGTTCGGGGCTTTTTTCTTACAGATTTCGTTACGGTCTAATTGGTTGGCTCGCACAATAGCGTCGTTGATAACTTTTTCCGGGTATTTTTTATTCAGGAGGGAGGTCTTGAGTTCTCGACAGTTTGAGTCAAAGTCGGCTTGGTTTGAGCAAATTCTCCTAAATCGGTGGGCTTGGCTGTAAGGTATTGCTGTCTTGCAGTGTCTGACATGGCTACTTCGGAAGTGCAAATACTGCCGCGTGTCTGTCGGTTTTCTATACAGTTTAGTTTGAAGCCGACCTTGGAAGGTAGTAACGGTGACGTCCAGAAAGTTTACACTGTGTTCCGAATAGGAATGAGCAAGGGAAATACTAGGATGGGCTAGATTAAATGCCTCAATGAAGGTGAGGAGTTCCGCCTCACCGTGTTGCCAGATCATGAATATGTCATCAATATACCTTTTATAGTACATTGGCTTTAAATTTTGGGTGTCAAGAAAGTTTGATTCGAGGTGAGCCATAAAGATATTAGCGTAGTTAGGTCCGATTCGAGTTCCCATTGACGTTCCGCTGACTTGCACGTAATGAACTCCGTCGAACTCAAAATTGTTAAGTTCAAGAATAAGCCTAAGGAATGTTTGGAGAGCAGAAGAATCGATAGGTTTGTCGCACGATGACTGCTCATACGCAAGGGATACAGCGGCGATGCCATCTTCATGGGGGATGTTAGTATACAGTGACGCAACATCAAGGGTGACTAGAAGGCAGTTATCAGGAATTTCAATTTTTGAGATGTCTGAGAGAAAGTCATTGGTATCCTTAATGAAGGAGGGAAAGCTGGGCGGAATGTCGCAAATGAGATTATCCACATAGCGCGAGAGGTTTTCGGTAACAGTGCCAATGCCAGAAACAATGGGGCGCCCTGGGTTGTTCACCTTGTGAATCTTTGGGAGAAAATAGAATTTACCGGCTACTGGGCTTAAGGGGATCAGGGAACGAGCCGTGGTTTCATTTATTGTTTTATTTTTAACAAGCTCAGCAAGTTTATCTTTGACAATTTGCTTATAATCTTGAGTGGGATCATTGGGTAGTGCTTTATAGAACGTCGATACTGATAGTTGCTTATTGGCCTCGTTAACATAGTCGGTTTTGTCAAGGATTACGATTGCGCCTCCCTTGTCGGCAGGTTTAATAATTATGTCGGGACAGCTTGCGAGTTCCTCTAGGGCTTTCTTTTCGTTAGTAGTCATGTTGTGGCGGAAAGAATTTTGTGTTTGGTATGCTTTTCGCACATCGCGTTGGACAGCTTTGATGTACATGTCGAGGCAACTATCACGCTGTGTGGGAGGGGTCCAGTGCTTATAGCTAGGTAGGGTTCTGCGGGCTTCTTCCGTCGCGGGGTGATCGTAGAAGTATTCTCGTAGCCTCATGTTTCTGGCGAAGTTATCTAAGTCCTTAAAAAGTTGAAATTCATCAAAACCACCAGTAGCCGGGCAAAAGTTTAGGCCCTTTGACAAGACGTTCATCTGAGCTGGGGAGAGGGTTATGCTTGAAAGGTTCATTACATTCCCGGTAAGGTTTTCTTTTGTGACGGCAGGCGAGGGAAAAATATTAGTACAGTGGTTTAACTGAACTGTTTGGGGTGCAGTAGTCGAAGCATTTATTACAGTCGTAGTGACATTATCGGCCGTATTGTCAGAGTTGGGGCAGTTACTAGTGCCGGAGCTTGTTAGGTTCTTACGCATGTGGCCATTGTTAGAAATCTTATCTCGGTTAAGCTTTCGGGCTTTTGTTCGGGATATGGCGGAGGCCGTCTTAGACTCGTAGTTGCTTAAAAGGTTCAACTCTCTTTTGCTTAGTCCCTGACTAAGTAGTTCCTCTTTCTTTCGGAGAGAATGGGCCGTAGTTTCGTAGTGATTGAGGATTATTTCAGTTAATTGTAAAGATGCTTTATCGAGTACCTGTTTCCACTTATCCACTTATTCACTTATTCATACTACCGAACTCTCCCCGTCCAACATGAATAAGTGGAAACAGGTACTCGATAAAGCATCTTTACAATTAACTGAAATAATCCTCAATCACTACGAAACTACGGCCCATTCTCTCCGAAAGAAAGAGGAACTACTTAGTCAGGGACTAAGCAAAAGAGAGTTGAACCTTTTAAGCAACTACGAGTCTAAGACGGCCTCCGCCATATCCCGAACAAAAGCCCGAAAGCTTAACCGAGATAAGATTTCTAACAATGGCCACATGCGTAAGAACCTAACAAGCTCCGGCACTAGTAACTGCCCCAACTCTGACAATACGGCCGATAATGTCACTACGACTGTAATAAATGCTTCGACTACTGCACCCCAAACAGTTCAGTTAAACCACTGTACTAATATTTTTCCCTCGCCTGCCGTCACAAAAGAAAACCTTACCGGGAATGTAATGAACCTTTCAAGCATAACCCTCTCCCCAGCTCAGATGAACGTCTTGTCAAAGGGCCTAAACTTTTGCCCGGCTACTGGTGGTTTTGATGAATTTCAACTTTTTAAGGACTTAGATAACTTCGCCAGAAACATGAGGCTACGAGAATACTTCTACGATCACCCCGCGACGGAAGAAGCCCGCAGAACCCTACCTAGCTATAAGCACTGGACCCCTCCCACACAGCGTGATAGTTGCCTCGACATGTACATCAAAGCTGTCCAACGCGATGTGCGAAAAGCATACCAAACACAAAATTCTTTCCGCCACAACATGACTACCAACGAAAAGAAAGCCCTAGAGGAACTCACAAGCTGTCCCGACATAATTATTAAACCTGCCGACAAGGGAGGCGCAATCGTAATCCTTGACAAAACCGACTATGTTAACGAGGCCAATAAGCAACTATCAGTATCGACGTTCTATAAAGCACTACCCAATGATCCCACTCAAGATTATAAGCAAATTGTCAAAGATAAACTTGCTGAGCTTGTTAAAAATAAAACAATAAATGAAACCACGGCTCGTTCCCTGATCCCCTTAAGCCCAGTAGCCGGTAAATTCTATCTTCTCCCAAAGATTCACAAGGTGAACAACCCAGGGCGCCCCATTGTTTCTGGCATTGGCACTGTTACCGAAAACCTCCCGCGCTATGTGGATAATCTCATTTGCGACATTCCGCCCAGCTTTCCCTCCTTCATTAAGGATACCAATGACTTTCTCTCAGACATCTCAAAAATTGAAATTCCTGATAACTGCCTTCTAGTCACCCTTGATGTTGCGTCACTGTATACTAACATCCCCCATGAAGATGGCATCGCCGCTGTATCCCTTGCGTATGAGCAGTCATCGTGCGACAAACCTATCGATTCTTCTGCTCTCCAAACATTCCTTAGGCTTATTCTTGAACTTAACAATTTTGAGTTCGACGGAGTTCATTACGTGCAAGTCAGCGGAACGTCAATGGGAACTCGAATCGGACCTAACTACGCTAATATCTTTATGGCTCACCTCGAATCAAACTTTCTTGACACCCAAAATTTAAAGCCAATGTACTATAAAAGGTATATTGATGACATATTCATGATCTGGCAACACGGTGAGGCGGAACTCCTCACCTTCATTGAGGCATTTAATCTAGCCCATCCTAGTATTTCCCTTGCTCATTCCTATTCGGAACACAGTGTAAACTTTCTGGACGTCACCGTTACTACCTTCCAAGGTCGGCTTCAAACTAAACTGTATAGAAAACCGACAGACACGCGGCAGTATTTGCACTTCCGAAGTAGCCATGTCAGACACTGCAAGACAGCAATACCTTACAGCCAAGCCCACCGATTTAGGAGAATTTGCTCAAACCAAGCCGACTTTGACTCAAACTGTCGAGAACTCAAGACCTCCCTCCTGAATAAAAAATACCCGGAAAAAGTTATCAACGACGCTATTGTGCGAGCCAACCAATTAGACCGTAACGAAATCTGTAAGAAAAAAGCCCCGAACGGGAACCCGCAAACTAACTTAGTTTTAACCCACTCATCCTCCGCTCCAAGAGTGTCAACCGTGCTAAAAAAACATCACAATATCCTAATGCAAAGTGACCGCTTAAAAAGCATATTCCCCGAACCACCACGCGTTGTCTACCGGCGTAATAAGAATTTAGGGGACTTTCTTACTAACTCTCGTATCAACCGACCGGCAACTACTGGCTGCATGCCCTGCAATAAACCCCGATGTAAAGTATGCCCACACATGACCACTACACAGCGCGCCACCAGCACGGCTTCAGACTACTACGTAAATATAAAAGGTAACTTTAACTGTGACTCCGCTAATGTCGTATATCTTCTAGAGTGCACTGTTTGTAGGCAACAATATATCGGCCAAACTGAAACGCCCTTCCGAATACGGTTCAATAATCACCGCTCTCATGCAAAAAGCTGCCCTTATTTGCCCCTGTCAAGACATGTGAACAGTCCCGGGCATGCATTTGATCATCTTAAAGCAACGATTTTAGAATCCGCCTTCAAAACGCACCACGACCGCGAGGTTCGGGAATCTTATCTCATTTATAAGTTTGGGTCAGCCACACTTGGAATTAATGAAAGTTACGGAAAATTAACGTGCTTATCCCTCGAATAAACTTAGCGGCTTCATAATTTTTATAACTATGTTCATTATTCCTACCCTCGAGTTTGCCATCAGAATTCGCAGAAACTCTCCTAATACAGCAGCTTTGTTAGCTTAATGCGGCTCAACAATGCCATTTGTCAGGGAGAAGGAGGCCTCGTTCCCACCACCACTTAAGAATGTTTAACTCTTTGTGATCTATTCATGTTTAACCTTTTGTGACCCTACCTATTTCCTGTTCGATTGCTAGCTTCTGTGAAATGCTCTTTTGTGCACCCTATCTATTCTCTTCATCCGCGGGGGGCACACCCATCTTCGCTTTCCCTAGAACCAGTCTCCCCAGCCACTGAATACCTTGCTGTATACTCTTCCCTTTCTTTACAAACCGCGGTTGACCATTTTCCCCCATTGTCTGAACTTGCAACCCGCGCGGCATACGTTGACCCGTCATGGTGCAACCTTGAACGCTGCATTGTTAACACGACCCCTTTTTCTCTCTCTTGCCCCCCCCCCCCCTTTTTTTTTTTTTTTGTTTGTTGGTTGATGTTGTAACGTAGGCGTAGCCTGACTGTATGCACACTCTCCATTTGCGAAACATTTTCCATTCCTTCTTACAGTTTTATGCAAACCTATATAAGAAATGTGTTCAATGTTTGCGACACCATAATCATGTAACTTTACTCTGATGAAGGCAAGTCCCATTGCCGCTACGTAAGTAAACATTGTTTGTTATTGTTCTTGCTGTGTATCCTACTCTTTACTTATACTATATATATATATATATATATATATATATATATATTGTAAAGGAGATAGCTGATTCCTTGGTAGCCGCTTAGAGAGGGGTTTATTCACGGTCGCGACGTGCACACGCAAGAGCCGAGAGCAGGGTTCCCCGAGAGGAGAGGCCGAGCATTCTTCTGCTTCGTCTTCTTACACCGATGCACCGCATACCCACATAGGCGGATAGCGCAGGGTTAGTTCTACTTGCTCTGGGGCGTCCGCTCATACTCTTCGTTACAATCCCCCCGTCAAAGAGGAGCCATCCTGGCGTCCCACGGGGACGATACGATGAGTGGTTCGACGTACGCTTTGAGGCGCCGAATGTGAACGAGCTCACGGCCGCGACAGCACTGGTCTGCAGAAGGGGTGACCGGCTCGACAACGTAATTTACTAGAGACGTGCGTACAACAACGCTGTAGGGGCTGTGGTATCTCGAAAGCAGTTTATTGGATAGCCGAGGTGACTTATTCGGGACCCACACCCAGACGAGAGAGCCGGGTAAAAAGCTGCAGGCAAGTGCGGACTCATCATGGCGCGTCTTCTTGCGAGCTTGTTCTTTGGTCGTGAAGGATCGCGCTAGCTGACCGCACTCTTCGGCGTGTTTCACAACGTCAGAAATAGGCCTGGTTTCGGAAGCATCGGCGTGGTATGAAAGAATCGTGTCGATGGGGCAGGAGGGCTCACGCCCATAAAAAAGAAAAAATAGAGAAAAACCGGTTGTGGACTGTGTGGTTGTATTATAAGCGCATGTGACGAATTGAAGCAGGACGTCCCAGTCAGAGTGATCAGACGCCACATACTTAGCCAGCATGTCGCCTAGTGTACGTTTGAAGCGCTCGGTTAGGCCGTTGCACTGCGGATGGTAGGCCGTAGTGGTGCGGTGGACGGTACGACACGCTGTCAAAAGCGCATCGATGACTTCCGATAGGAAAACCTTACCGCGGTCACTGAGGAGTTCGCGGGGCCCTCCATGATGCAGAATACAAGGGCGACGAAAAAGGACGCAATGTCGCGGGCCGTAGCAGCGGGTAACGCAGCAGTCACTGGGTACCGGGTAAGATGGACAACAGCTACGATGACCCAGCGGTTCCCAGCCGCGGTGCAAGGGAAAGGGCCACACAGATCAATTCCGATGCGGTCGAATGGTCTCATTGGACAAGGTAACGGTTGCATGGGGCCGGACGAACGCTAAGGTGGGGATTTACGACGGTGACAGTGTGTGCAAGTGCGAACGCACTGGTTCACAAAGCTGTACATGCCACGCGAGTAGTAGCGGAACTGAAGACGTCGGCAGGTCTTCAGGACACTGGCGTTGGCGCAATGAGGCTCACGGTGAAAGGAACCACGTATTTCTGAGCGCAAGTGGCGGGGGATGACGACGAGCCACTGCCGCCCTTCGGAGTGATAGTTGCGTCGATACAACACGCTGTTATGAATGGCAAAGTGAGATGCTTGGCGCCTAAGTGCCCGGGACGCTGTAGTTGGGGCGGTACTGGTCAGATGGTAGTAAAGGACAGCAATCCACGGGTATTTGTGTTGCTCGGTTGGCATGTAGACAGCGTCAAGGGGAGCTACATAGCAGTTTGCGCTGGAAATGCTGTCAGCATCAGATGTCAAAGGAGAACGCGAAAGGGCATCAGCGTCGTTGTGCTTGCGTCCGGAGCGATATACAACACGAATATTGTAGCCCTGCCGACAGAGAGCCCACCGCACAAGACGACCTGCTGGATCTTTCAGCGAGGACAACCAGCAAAGCCCATGGTGATTGGTTACAACGTCGAATGGGCGGCCATATAAGTAAGGTCTGAACTTCGTAAGGCCCCAAATGATGGCTAGACATTCTGTGAGGGTGCGACAGGTGTAGGCGACTACGTATTCATCGAATCCGTGCTTCCTCTGAGCTAGGACTGCTCACAACCCGATGCCGCTGGCGTCAGTGTGGATTTCCGTTTGGGCCGTTGGGCCAAAATGCCTCAAGATGGGCGGAGATGTAAACAGACGGCTTCGTGTGGCAAACGCGTCGTCGGAAGCCGGTGACCACGCTTAGAGGCCATTGTCGCCACCGAGGAGCTGAGTTAACGGAGCGGTGATAGATGCAAAGTTGCTGATGAAGCCGCGGAAATAAGAGCTCATGCCGAGGAAGCTGCGAAGGGCCTTCTGCGTGGTAGGTTTCGGGAATTCCGCCACCACACGGAGCTTAGCTGGATCGGGAACGATTCCGTCATTGCTATAAATGTGACCGAGGATCATCAGCTGCCCAGCACGAAAGGGACATTTTTTTTAAATTCAGTTGGACTCCTGCTGCTGATGTGCACATCAGTATTTGGTCTAGGCGTACGAGATGCGTCAAGAAATCCCGAGAAAATACCACAACGTCGTCAAGGTAGCACAAGAAAGTCTTCCACCTCAGGCCACGAAGAATGCTGTCCATTATTTTTTCGAATGTTGCGGGTGCGTTACATGGACAGAACGGCGTATCATTAAATTCGTACAAGCCGTTGGGAGTAACCAACGCCGTTTTGGGTCGATCTGCGTCTGCCATCGGGACTTGCCAATAACCTGAGCGTATGTGAGGGAGGAGAAAAATTGACTTCCCTTCAAGCAGTCGAGGGCATCATCTATTCGTGGCAGAGGATAGACATCCTTGCGAGTAATCTCGTTTAGACGTCGGTAGTCAACACACAAGCGGATGTAGCCTTCTTTTTTCTTGTCAGGAACAGCAGAGGAGGCCCATGGACCGTTTGATGGGCGGATAACACCGTGCTGCAGCATGTCGTCTACCTGATTGTCCATAATGTGACGGTCAGTGGTGGACGCGTGGTCGGGTCGCTGCCGTACAGATGCGTGGCCTCCGGTGTCGATGTGGTGTGTTACAGTTGACATTCGGCCGAGTGATGACTTTGCAGAATCGAAAGACAACAGAAATCGATGTAGTAACTGCAGAAGTTGGTCTCCTTCTTGTGGAGTGAGATTTGCGCCCATAGCATGACAGAACACTTCCGAGGGAGGCGGCGACGTTGAACATGGCGAAGAGGGCGCGTCGATCTCAACATGCGGCAAATTGTCGAACACATCTACGACGACGGAAGAGCCTGTCGGCTCGATGGTGCTGAGACATTCACCGCGGAGTATTGAACGCGGGCAGGAGTCGGGATTTGCGACAACGATTGTGGTGCGGCCATCCGTAACAGTCAACATGGCGAAGGGCAACGGAATATACCGTTGATAAACGAGCAGGGAGGACGGCGTAAAGAGATCGTTTCCCTCAGAGACAGCGCTGGAGGATAAACTCACGAGGACGGCAGAGATGGCGAAATGATGGTATAATCGGCAACGACAAGATTTTGAAAAGGGCAGCTTGTAGCAGGAAACTCCTGGAAGGGGGAGAATTCAACTTCAGGCCGCAATAGATAACAGCTCTGTTCCGTGACAGGAAATCCTAACCCAAGATGACTTGATGTGAGCACGATTAGAGACGAATGAACTCGATGACGTAGAGAATGTCTTGACTGACGACTCGTGCGGTGCATGCGCCTAAGGGATAAATGTGTTCTGCGGTAGCGGTGCGTAACGATAATCCTGAATGTTGCGTCATCACTTTCTTCAAACGGTGGCATAATTTTGCGTCTATAACCAAAACGGCGGCTCCAGTGTCGATGAGTGCGACCGTAGCGACACCTTCGACAGCGACATGAATTACATTAGATGGGGAAAAGTTAGGTCTTCGGCTGTTTGATGATGACGCAGTTCTTGCCTCCGGAACTGCGCCATCTAGTTTCCGCGTCGCTGGAAGCAGGACAGCGGCGCATAGGAGACAGAGAGCGTCGCCGTGGGGACATGGAACGACTATTGTTGAAGTCGCGGTGGTCAGACAGGTCAGACTCTAGCAGGGGACGAGTGGGCGGCATGTTGACAGGCGGCGAGGAACGGCAACTATTCGGGAGAATTCCCCGCGGGGGTACCATGTCGCGACGGCAGTACCGAGCCACGTGTCCCGGAATGCAACACGAAAAACAGATTGGACGGTTATCCGCCGTGCGCCATGGATTGCCAGCTTCATATCCTGAACGCGGCGATGGCCTCACAGTGGTGATGGGGGGGGGCAGCGATGGGAAAGCTGATCCTGGGCCTCGCTGCGACCTCAGCATATGGTGTCGGCGCGGCGTCGTGGGAAATCCTGGGCGCAGCGACGTCGCCAAATGATCTAGCGGTGTTGTCAGCGTAGGTCAAAGGAGCGGCCACAGGAGGATACGGGTGTACGCAAGTGAGTACTTCGGCAACCTGCTCTTGGTTGACGTTTCGAATAGTAGTGGCAAGTGGGGAGCGCGGCGGTTCCGTGTACGGCAGAAGAGACAGCTGGTGAGCAACCTCTTCTCGCACCAATTGCTGGATGTACTGGAGCATGGCGGGATTCTCATGGGCATCAGTCGCTAGGCTTCCCAAGGGCTCATGCGTGACTTTGTGTCTCCTGAGTGCCCGCTCTTTGCGCAGCTCCTCGTAAAACTGGCAATTACTGATGATGTCGCTAACCGTTTGCGCGTTTTTAGCCAGCAACATCTGAAAAGCGTCGTAGTCAATGCCCTTCAGAATGTGCTTGACTTTGTCGTGTTCAGTCATACTGCTGTTTATCCGTTTGCTGAGGTCGACAACACCTTCGATATAACTTGTGAAAGTCTCACCCACGCGCTGTGCACGTTCGCGCAAGCGCTGTTCTGCGTGAAGCTTTCGGACTGCTGGACGGTCAAAATTAAACAAGCCTTCAAATCAGCCCATGTCTTGAAGCGATGCGCGTTGTTCCCGTACCAAAGTTCAGGGACGGCGTGCAAGGAGAAGCTCCCTTTGCTTAGTTTCATAGCTTCGTTACATTCATTATGTGTACTCACTCGCTCGAATGACGAGTGAGTCAATCTTCCGCGTCATTTTCATCGGCGCCGTTGAAGCCCGGTGAATCTAGCTCACGTATACCAACGGAGCACTTCACAGTCGGCGACGAAGCCGTAGCGCTCAGGCTGCCTTCGGTGTTCACGACTGCGGGGGTTTTCGGCTCCGGAGTTCCAGGACTGGATCGATAGCCCTTATCTCCACCACTTGTAAAGGAGATAGTCGAAAGCTGAGTAGCCGCTTAGAGAGAGAGAGAGAGAGATGAAACTTTATTAGGCAGCTCAAGTCCGAGCCGCGGAGCTTAGAGAGGGGTTTATTCACGGTCGAGACGTGCACACGCAAGAGCCGAGAGCAGTTTCACGAGACGAGACGCTGAACATTCTTCTGCTTCTTCGTCTCCTTACACCGATGCACAGCATACCCGCATAGGCGGATAGCGCCGTGTTAGTTCTACTTGCTCTGAGGCGTCCGCTCTTCGTCACAATATATATATATATATATATATATATATATATATATATATATATATATATATATATATATATATATATATATTAGGCGAAAATAGGTATAATTTATAGACGCTTCCTCCAAACACAACATCTGCCAATGAACATTTCGGGGGGGGTAGTAGAGGGTTGAACCCACCAACTCTTATTCTCTCTGTCTGCGCTACTGCCCACTACAGACGTCATTTGTGGTTTGTGGCGAAGAATACCTTCATTTCTGGTGTTTCGGATGGCTGAGTGGTTTTTGATTTCTCAGGCGTGAATCTGAGTGCGGCTATCGCTTATTAGCTCTGATATTGCGCACGTTCGTGCGTGCGCTGAGCCTTTGATAACCGTCAACAACCATATTGCCTGATTGACACTGAAGGCAATCTTGAAGCGGTTGGAAATCTGTACTAACCGACGCCTACTTAAACCATATCGGACCTTTAATGACATCCGCTGACGATATTAACGGTACATATTGTGTTTCGCGTGAAGTTGGTTAAAAGCCACATACAAGTTTCGCCGTCATTCTTGCTTGCACAGTTTACTCAAGCGATTCTCGCAGTTGTGTACTAGCAAACCGAACCTTGGCAGAACAATCTCCTGCAAGCCATATTTTTGGTAATTCGAGGTTTTTAGTTTTGCAAATCAAACTCAGAACACCTATTTTTAATTAAAAGTTGAAATCATTTTTAAGGTTTTTAAATACAGTGATGAGCGGATACATCGCCGTCATGCCCCTCGAAAGTAGTCCTTTATTATACTTTCATAAACTACCACACCACGTTGTTATGTATACATAAAATTACCACCTTTTTACATTGTTTCGGTGAACTATTCGGCTTCTTGGTAGGGGGAGTAATATACTCTCACTACAGCGCGTACGGCACCGTCGTCTGTAAACAACGGACACCAAAAAACTTTTAAACTAATTATTTGTTCAACAATCCTCGGTTTATGGCATGACTACCAAAAAATATAGAAGTGAAATGCTGTCAGTTCAGACCTGATTTAGTATAACTTCAGAAAATATAACCTCACTGAGTCATAGTTCCTTGTGTAAAGGTTTGGCTAGGCAGTTGACATTTTAGGTGCGGATATGGCGACGGCAAGACATTGTTAAAATGTTTTTTTTTAGTTTTTGTATGGTCAACAGCCTCGAGTGTGCATGTCACACTTTATGTCAGTATATTCCTATACAGCAACAACACCGTCCTTTTATAATAGCGAGTCCCATGTGAATGTCCACCGGCGAAAAAACAGAAGTGTAGAAATCAAACCTGGCCTCTATATCCGCCGCGCAAATTCGTGTTTAGAATCGAGGATATTTCTTATTGGTGCATACTTTATACAAAAATATATATACCAAGCGAATTCTGTATGCCGACGCTTTTTTACTTCTTTATGGCTGAAAAATGTCTCTAAAAAGTACTCTTTACAACCAAACATGAGAAACCGTTCGTACAATGTTGTACTGGGTGACTAGTCTAAAAACTGTTATCATCGCTTACAATCAAGCAATGCAAGCTAGAAACGAGATATTTCTGTGAAATGAGAAATAGTTCTACAAACGTTTTCAAATCCTCCTCCTATTTCAAAAAGCATCATTTCTTCATCATCACCAGCCTATCTACGCCCAGTGGAGGGCAAAGGCCTCTCCCATGGATGTCCATTTATCTCTGTCCTGTGCTAACAGCGATCAATTTATCCCAGCAAACTTTTGATCTCATTTTCTCATCCAACTTTCTGCCGCGGCCTTGCCACGCTTGCCTTCGCTATTGATCCAATCTGTTACCCTTGATCACCAACGGTTATATTGCCATCCTATTAAATCCCCTGCCCACGGCCATTTCTTCTTCTTATTTTAATGTATTAACACGCGTTTGTTCCCTGACCAACTCCTTTATCTTCTTGTCGCTTAATGTTACACCTATTATAATGTGTTTCATTGATCGCTCAGTCGTCCTTTATTTAGGTTGAACCCTTTTAGTGATCCTCGAAGTTTCTACCCGGTATGAGATTACCCGTAAGATGTAGCTGTCACTTTCACTTTCTTTTTCAGGGACAATGGTGGGCTGTGATTCATTATATTATGCCTGCCGACTGCACTCCACCCCATTCATATCCTCCTAATTGTCTCTGCGTAATGGTTGGGTGCCGCGGTAACTACTCGGCCTAAGTAGATATTTTCGCTTACGCCTTCGACTGCCCCGCCACCTATCTCTAACTGCTGTGCTTTCCTGAGAATATTAAGCATTCCTTAAGTTTTCTGCATATTAGTTTTCAGGTACACGGTTGTACTCTGCTTGTCTAGTGCTTTAAGCATGCTTTGGAATTTGTCACTCGACTTACTTAGCAAGGCAATGTCATCAGATAATCTCAGGTTACTCAGGTATTCTACACGAACCCTTACACTCCCCTAATCCCCATCCACTGTTTTGAATACCTCTTAAAAGCGTGCTGTGAACAACATTGGAGACATTCTGTCTTTTTGCCTGACGGTTTTTATTATAGGTATGTTGCTGTTCTCCTTGTGTAGGACGATGGTAGCAGTGAACACTTTGGAGGTATCCTGTAGTGTTCTTACGTAATGCACGTCATCACCCTGATTCCTCAATGCCTAAAACACTGCTGGGCTGTCGACGGAGTCAAAATGTTTCTCATAAACTATAAGGGTTGAGAATGCTTCGCATATTACTCTATCATCTGACTGATCGCGTGATATGGTGCGTTGTTGAATACCCATTACAAAATTCTGCGTGTTCAGTAGGTTGACTGAAATCTATGGTGGAACAAATTCTGCTAGCGATTACCTTGGTAAGTACCTTGTAGACGACTGACATTAAGCTGATGGGCCTGTAATTTTCAAAACCTTCATGTTACCTTTCTTGCTATTTAGGATGATGTTCGCGCTCTTCCAAGAATCACATATACTCCCGGTCATTACGGACTGCGTACACTGGTTCGCCAGTGTTTCTAGTCCGATTTACCCGCCATCCTTCACGAAGTCTGCTGTTATCTGATTTCTCCATGGGCTTTGCCCCCGTGCATTTCTTTCAAAGGCTTCTTTGCTTCATCTGTCATTAATGATGGGATGTCTAACACCTCTGACTGCTTCCTCGTAAGGTAATATCTGGAATGTCGGGGCGACTTTACAGATCCCTATAGAACTCTTCGGCTACAATAACTATTTTATCACTATTTTTGATGACATTTCCTCGTTTGTCTTTAAGTGTATACATCAGCTTTTTTCTCTCTTTTAGACGGCACTTCACTGCTTACAGGCTGCCTCATTCTTCACAGCATATTCAATACTCTCCATATTACACTACCGTACGTCAGCTGTATTACACCTTTTAACCAACTTCGAAAGCTCCGCTATTTCTATTCTGTCGGCAGGGGTGCATATTGTCATGCTTTGCCATTAACGAATTGTATCATTTGTCTGCAGAGAAAATTTACCAGTATCCTGTCTAGCGATCGAACCTCCGACTTCTACGGCACACTCCTGTTTGTAAGATTGTCGTTGACTTCCTGAGTCGTAAACCATGCTTCCTCGGTTAGATCTCAGTATAGGTTCTGCAGCGTGATCCTAAATTCTTCGAATTTTTGTCTTACTGTTAGCTGATTGATCGGCTTCTTTCGCACTAGTTTATTACGGTCCTCGTCAAATCTAGCCTAAATTGAGATCTTAGAATATTGTGGTCACCACACCTCACGCTTTCGAAAAGTTATACATTCTCCACGACGGCAGGGTTATCGAATAGTGTGAAGCCTATTTTATTTTTATGCTCCCCATTCGTGTCCTCCACACCCACTTTTGGCTCTCGCGCTTGCAGAGAAAGGTATGCATGATGCATAGCTTATTCCGTTATGCAAGTTGTGCTATTGAGTCCCGTCTGTTATTTTTACAACCCAGACCATAGTTCCCAACTGCCTGATCTCCACGCCGCTTCGAGCCCACTTCAGCATTAAAGGCTATCGTAACTGCGGTATAGTGTGTTTTACTTTAAATATTGACGAATCCCCAACTTCATAAATGGCTTCCACTAGCTGGTCGTTGCGTGTGAATGACGGCGCGTAGTCCTGTACCATCTTAATTTTCCCCGTCTGAGTAAGCCTAATCACAATACCTTCTACCATTTCGTAAATGCTATAGCATCCGGCTTTGTGGCAAGCTATTCTTTTATTGGCTTGAAATCCCCCTCCCTGTTCTCTTCTGTCCGCTAGACCATGGTAACACTTCCTAAAGTAAAAAAATTATCAATCAAGGTCATCATAATCATTATTTATTTTTCCCTTTAAGGCCCCGTTCGGGGTATTACTTATGGGGGGGGGGCAAAATCAAAAAGGAAGTTCATAAAAGCTGGTTATAAAATACACATTAATAATACATAGAAGCGCAAAAGCACATTTTTACATTTTAGGCGCTATTGACACAAACATATAACGGGCATATTTCAAATTGTTAAGTGGTTTTGCTTGACATAGAAAGTTTGGGGATAAGCAGTGCAATGAATTAGGTACATAGTTTTGTTGCTCTAAGCGATTGCACAAAGAAGAAAAGAGAATTAGTATGATTAAGTGCGGAAAAGAATTGGTTATTTCTGCCGGAATTGCTGCGAAGTTCGCTAATTTACAATTCCATCGGGTAGGGCACCCCAAGCCTCAATAGCAGGTGGTAAGAAATATATCTTAAAGAAATTATAGGTGCCCTGTAAGCACTGAAGGCTGTTGGAGTTAAAAGGCGCCGCGACAAATGGGTTGGGGGATCAGGAGTGTGGTGTGGAGGCGTGGGGAATTAAAGAAAAGCGAATGGAAAAGACAAAGTCGAGCGATCTTGCGGCGGAGTATCAGTGCGGGGATTCCAAGGGATGCTTTGATGTTGCTGATTCTATGGATAGGGCTATATATGGAAGCGATAAATCGAGCGGCACGGTTCCGCACAGTTTCGAGGGAGTTGATGACGATGATGGTTGGATGGTAATGGCGCAAGGCCAACTGCGGCAAAGAGCGCCAAAACAGTGGTTAAATATGAGAGGTGAGAACGTGAACACTAAACTCAGTAAGCAAGAACAAAAGTAAAATCAATAAAAGACAGTGAGGATGGCTGGTGTAAAAGGCCAGGTTGTGATGGTGCATTGCATGAAATAAGGCTTTAAAAAACTACGCGTGATGGGAAATGAAATGTAAAAACTTGATGTCACTGAGAAACCTAAAA
This sequence comes from Haemaphysalis longicornis, assembly GCF_048455015.1. Taxonomy (NCBI): domain Eukaryota; kingdom Metazoa; phylum Arthropoda; class Arachnida; order Ixodida; family Ixodidae; genus Haemaphysalis; species Haemaphysalis longicornis. The sequence continues at coordinate 127,472,542 of NW_027526385.1, read as the reverse complement.
GTGCGTTGCACGGGAATCACGGGATCATCCGCTAGAAAGAGTGCTGGGTGTAGTGGAATGTGTTGTCTGTAGAGTTGAGGGAAGTGCTTGCGTCTTGTTGTCTGGAGTGCTTTGCATGTAATGAGGATGTGAAGTACGGATAGGCCCTCCCCACACCTGCTACACAGGGGTCTTGGAGATCCAGTGAGCAGATGGGAGTGTATCGCGTGTGTGTGGCCTATTCGTAACCTAGCTAGGGCAACTTCGATGAATCTGTTGTGTGAGTCACTAGTGTATTGTCCTAAGTGTGGCTTTATTAGGTGTAACTTGTTGTCTGTCCGTGTATTCCAGTCGGCTTGCCATGTCTTGCGAAGGTGTTGTCGGATGTGTGGCTTGAGGTGAGTGTAAGGTATTGTTGTTATGTCCACTACGCTTGCAAGTGCAGCAGCGGCGGCCATTTCATCCGCGGTCTCATTCCCCGCAATTCCAGCATGGCCTGGAACCCAGCACAGGATTAGTTGAAAATTATTTGCATATATAGACATTATGAAATTAAAGACAAGATTGACAATGTGGTTTTTCCTGGGTCTGTGTGAAGACAATGCACGCACAATGCTCAAAGAGTCTGTGATGATGACGGACTTGGGAATTCGTTTTTTAAGAATGTGCTGAACGATGAGTAAAATGCCATATGCTTCTGCGGAGAAGATAGTGGTGTGTACACTCATGGTTCTGCAAGCAATAAAGCTGGGACCATGAGCGGCGCACGACACTGTAGTTGAAGTTTTCGAGGCATCGCTATAGAATTCGGCACATTTATATTTATCCTGAAGCGACAAGAAATGCTGCAGAATCGCAGCTCTCGGAACCCTGTTTTTATCTATTTTCATAAAAGAGACATCACAACAAACAGGCTGCAGTTGCCATGGTGGTATAATGTCAGAAAATGATGATGATGTGCAGACATCTAAAAACCCAACGGAAATACCTGAGGCTTCCTCTCTCACTCTCAGAGAGTACAGCAAAGGAACAGATGGGCGATTTGAGAATAGCTGGGTTGTAGATGTATCGTTGAGGACAGGTTTAAAAGGATGGTTATTGAATGATGAGACCTTAAACGCATATAATAAATCTATGGACATTCGTTGATGTTCCAGGCACCATTTGTTACTTTCAGCGTACAGACTCTGGGCCGGGCTAGTGCGGAACGCACCACATGCAAGGCGCAGGCCCAAATGGAGAACTGGGTCAAGCATTTTTAGTGCTGTTTTTGATGCCGACCTATACACAACACTACCGTAGTCTAGCCGAGACCCGACTAAGGCGGTAAAAACGCGAAGAAGGAGTTCTTTGTCTGCACCATAGGACTGGTGGGAGAGGACTTTGAGAATGTTTAGTGTTTTCAGGCATTTATGTTTAAGTTGTTTGATGTGTGGAATGAACGTGAGTTTTTCATCAAATATGACACCTAAAAACTTGTGCTCCTTTTTTACAGGGACAGAAGCGCGATGAAGTGTAATCTCAGGGTCTACCTTAATCCCGCGCTTGCGGGAGAACACAACACAAGTACTCTTTCCAGGGTTCAGTTTAAAACCGTTTGTGTCCGCCCAGCCAGCAAGTTGGTTTACCTCAAGCTGGACTTGGCGTTCACAAACTGAAAAGTTACAGGACTTAAAAGATATTTGAACGTCATCTACAAATATTGAACAGGAAATGGTTGTTGAAAATGCCTTCCGAAGTGAGTTCATCTTAACAATAAAGAGTGTGCAGCTCAAGACACCGCCTTGAGGGACGCCATTTTCCTGCACGTATACATTCGAAAGAGCACTGCCAACCCTCACACGAAAGGTCCTTTCCGACATGTAGCTACTGAGCATGTTCAGCATGTTGCCGGAAACACCAAACGACTTGAGGTCCCACAAGATGCCGTACCGCCAGGCCGTGTCATAGGCCTTCTCCATATCGAAGAAGACTGTTATACAATACTGCTTATGAATGAAGGCATCTTTTAGATATGTTTCCAATGCAAGCAGTTGATCATTGGTGGATCTCCCAGCCCTGAATCCAGCCTGGCAGCTGTCGAGAAGACCATTGTACTCTAAGTAGTACACGAGTCTCTTATTGATCATCTTCTCGAACAGCTTACACAGGCAGCTTGTGAGGGCGATGGGACTATAACTTGCGGGAGAGGAAGGGTCCTTCCCTTCTTTCAGAAAGGCCACTACGATGCCCCGAAAGAAATATTTTGTTGTAGAGGTGAAGGAGGGTTTCAAGTGTGTCTGTGTGCAAGTGTTGAATCATAGTGTATGTAATGTCTGCGCCTGGAGCTGAAGGTTTACAAGTACTAAGTGCGATCTTCAGCTCATGCAGTGAGAAGGGGGTGTTATAAGATGAGGTCGACTTATTCGTGTCTTGCAAGGACTTCTTCTCACAGGATGTTTTGTGTTTTATGAAAGTGTTGGTGTCGTGCGCTGAACTGGAGTGTGTTAGCCTGGTCTTCCAGTGTGTCCCCTGTTGTACTAACCAGGGGCAGGCTGTGTGTCTGTTGTCCTTTTAGTTTATGTATTCGTGTCCATACTTTTCGCGTGTCAGTGTACGAGTTGACGGAAGTGAGGAAGGTGCGCCAACTCTCTTGTTTCGCCTCACGACGCACTCGCTTCCCAAAAGCCTTTGCACGTTTAAAAGAAATGACGTTATCTGACGTGGGGTACCGGCGAAGGACACCCCACGCCTTGTTCTGGGCCTCTCGCGCACGCCTACAGTGCTCATTCTACCACGGCCTCCTTTGGTTGCGCTGAGCGCTGGAGGCGTTGGGAATGGACTTTTCGGCAGCGTGGCGCATGTGTGCCGTGATGAGATGGGATGCTTCCTCCACGTGTAGGTGTTCTATGGTTGTGTGGTGTAGTTCAGATGATTCTGTGAATACACTCCAGTTTGCTTTTGATTCATTAAACCTGTTATGGGAAGATGAACTGCATGGGCCTTTACCTATATATGTTAGGGAAGTGGGGAAATGGTCACTACCATATGGGTCAGTGCCCACGCCCCACTCAAGACATGGAAAGAGAATTGCAGAACCAATAGCCAAGTCGAGATGTGAGTATGTATTATGTCCTAAGTTATGGTATGTAGGCTGCTTTTTGTTCAAAAGGCATGCTCCTGAAGATGTAAGAAATTTCTCTTTCAGGCGACCTCGTGCATCCATTCTGGAGGGGCCCCAAAGAGAGTTGTATGCATTAGGGTCGCCTGTGAGGATGTACGGTTCGGGCAGCTGGTCGACCAGCGCCTCGAAGTCAGAGCTCGAAAGTGCATAATCAGGACGAATGTAAATGGAGCATACCGTGATCAACCTATTAAAAATTATTGTGCGTACTGCTACAGCCTCAAGGACGGTGTTGATAGCGATAGGGTGTCATGCTAGGGATTTCCGGGCTACTATGGCTACACCGCCCGAAGAGTGTGTGCAGCCAACCCTATCCTTTCTGAATACCTAGTACCTATTCAAGAAATTCGTGTGATTGGGATTCAAATGCGTCTCCTGAAGACACATCACACTTGGCTGGTTCGAATGCAATATCTCATGGGCATCATCATGATTTTAATGAGGCCTCTACAGTTCCATTGAGTAATATTTTCTCTTCCGATAATGGAGATTTAGAAGCTACTGAAGTCTGTGTGTATGTGTGTTCATGTGTCTTTCGGGGCTGTTACTCTAGGATTTTGCTTTTTGGGCCTTTCTGCTGCCGGCTTGGGCGTCGGAGGCCGCTCCTTGCGCTGCGTTAAGGCAGGAACGGCCCGACATCCATCTCGTCGTCGGATGTCCGAGGGTGCCCGACGAACCGGGCCCCCCAGACTTGGCGCCCCTTCTGGAGCCCTTCGTTTGAGCCGCCACCGCCGCGGGCGTCGGGGACGCCAGAAGTGGCACGGGCGGTGCGGTGACTGTGGGAGGCGATGCGGGGCCCCCGATGTCCGTCCCCTCGACACCTTCCAACGCACTGGAGGACGGGGAGGCGGCGGCGGGAGCGGCACCGGTCCCAACAGAAGTGGTTTGCACCACAACCGCTGCTGCCTCAGCAAGCGGCGTGGTGCTGGGTTGGGCTGCGTGAGGCAACCCAGTGGGAGGCGGGGGTGGGACAAGGTCAGACTCGCTGAACGGGGTCCCTGTGGACACCAGACGCCGCTCCGCCCCCGGCGAGCCGCGTCAGCGTACCTCCCCAGGGGGAAAGAGGCGAACCTCTTTCGCGCCTCCGGCAAGGTGATGTTCTCAGTTACCTTTATGTTGATTATCTTTTTTTCCACTTGCAGGAGTATGCTGGAGTAATTTTGCGGGAGTAATTTTTCACACTTGCGGGAGTACGCTGCATGCGTCCCGCAGCAGTTCACACAACAGAGGGTGTCGGATGGACAGTTGTCACTCGGATGATCGTGCGCCGCGCATTTCGCACACGTCGTTCGGCCACGGCATGAGTTTGTACCATGCCCGAACCGCTGTCACTTAAAACAGCGCCGCGGATTCGGGATGTACGGACGGATGGAGCAATGGATAACACCTGCATGTATGTGCTGTGGAAGAATTGCGCGGTCAAAAGTCAAGATAATGTGCTTTGTGGGAATCTCCTTGTCGTCTCTGCGGATAGTGATGCGTCTCACGGCAGTGACGCCCTGATCCTTCAAGCCGGCAAGGAGATCCGCATCCGTTTCGTTCAGGAGATCTGTTTCGCATATCACACCCTGCGAGCTGTTGAGGCTCCGATGAGGTGTGACCCTGATGTCGAGATCAGCCAGTCTAGTCTGAGCTAGAAGCTTTGCAGACTGCTGCTTGTTATTTATTTCGCTTAGGAGTTCACCCGACCTTTGTTTTTTGCACTTATATGATTTTCCTATTTGGGCTTCAAGATACTTGGCGATCAAGAAGACTGACTGAGATGCAAGAGGGTGGGTTGGATTGAGGCAGTCCGAGGTGACGTTTTGCTAGTTCCTCTTGGATTTACGCGCTCCAAGTCGCAGCGGCGCGGTGCAAGCAAAACACTCCTTCTTCTATCACTGTTTTTCCCACTCTACCTCTTCCCGGCGCGACTATAGGCGCGCGTGCGCGACAGCGGGGTAACGGTCGCTGCAGCTGCCGGAGCAACAGCGGCGCTGGCGCCGGTGCGCGAGAGAAGCCGCGGGGCTCGCGTGCGAGTCGTAGCATAGCGGAAATATCGTGACAGTGTTCTGAAGACCACAGAAGAGCGGTTATATGCCCCATGGACGGGGAGGAAGCGCAGCAAGAAGTGATTTTGCTTCGTGTTAGAAAAAGGTGAGACACTCGTTCGTAAAGCGTGAATTTAATCTGAACGATAGCGCGGTGTCGTGAGCTGTACAACTACGTGTACAGTGTTCTATGTCAACTTGTGCTATGCCATGTCGGACATCGGTGCTTTTCACGGCCCGTTGCGTTTTTGCTTGGTCGTAATTTGGTAACATGAATAAAGTGTTGAAGTGCGATTTACTGTCTTACTGTCCCAGCTGCGTACGTACGCCTGCATGGAGGCGCGCTGGTCTCGGCGAGGCCTAGCGGGCGGAGCGGGGCTAGCGGGGCCGGCAGCGGAGCGGGGGGAAGAAGCGGGGGGAGGAAAGCATCAGCGCCCCCTCCCTCCCCCCCTTTTGCGCCTCCTCGCTGTGTTGCCATGACACTTAGTACGCCTCCAAGCTCACGATGGTGGTGACGTTGCTATTGCAACTACAACTCACTTTTGCCCGTCCAGGCTCGCCAGGGGAGGATTTGGCGCTACGACCACAATTGGGCGGGACGCTGGGTTGAAGGCTAAGATGCCGCGGACTGATTGAGGGACTCCATGACAAGGAATCGAGAGTAATGATCTGGTTCAGGAAATGTCAAAGATGGCAATGGGGGAAACGATACTTCGGTGCGGCCCCTTTAAGGGGGCCGATCACGGTTGGGGGGGGGGGGTTAGACAATACTACTGTCGGGAACCGCGGGGTCGCAGCGCAGCGCAAGAGAGAAAGTACCAGCGTGGCAGGCTTTCGGAATCGAACTGCCCGTGCCGTGCTGGCGCACCAAGCACGCGCCGCTCGTCTCTTTATTCTCGTCTTTTCTAGCCGGCGCCAAGGCGCCGGCTAAGTGCGCCAACCAGAGGGCGCTACAGGGCCCCCCGCCCAGACGGAATGTCGAACGTGACGCGACGGCGAGGCTGGCGGGCGTTGGTTTTGGGGGCGAGCAGTGGAGTGTTTAGGCCTGCGATGTCTGCGCGGAGTTCGTTGGGTGGCGTCTCGAGGTAGGCCGGTTTGAGGCGGTCCAGTGAGACGACTTCTTCGCGGCCATTCAAGAGGGTGGTGGCGGACTTGTGGGTCTTGTTAAGGACACGGCACGGCCCATCGTAGGAGGGGGTAAGAGGCGCCTTTACGGCGTCCCGCCTGAGGAAAACGTGTGTCGAAGACGCCAGGTCGGGATGCACAAAGATGCGGTGGTCTGAAGACCGAGGTGGGACCGGTCGCAGGTGCTGCATGCAGTCCTGCAGGCATTGGAGGTACTCAAGCGGCTGGGGCGAGGAGGCCGTAGGGACGAACAAATCGCCAGGAAGCCGCAGGGGTGCGCCGTAGACAAGTTCAGCAGTTGAACAGCCGAGGTCGCGACGAAGGACGGCACGCAGGCCAAGAAGCACTACAGGCAGGTGATCAACCCAGTGGGTGCCACTCGGAGTCGATTCTCTGCTGGAGAACAGCGCCTATTGCAACGCTGGATGCATATACCATGATGCGAGTGGGCGCGTCGGTTCTCGGGTGGATGAGAAGCACCAAGTCGGCGACGGCTGGTTTAGCAGCGTTGAAAGCGGCTTGAGCTTCGGGAGACCAGGAAATCGCGGATGAGGAGCTCTTGGTTGTGCGCAGAAGCTCAGTCATTGGATGCAGAAGCTCGGCGCAGTGGGGTATAAAGCGTCGCGAGAAATTCACCAGGCCCAGGAATTCACGAAGCTGGCGGAGGCTGGTAGGTTCAGGGAAGTCCTTCACAGCTTGAACGTGAGAGGGTAAAGGACGTATTCCCTGCGCCGAGATGTGATGGCCCAGGAACTCGAGCTCGGACGTCCCGAAGACTCATTTCTGGGCGTTGACAACCAGGCCAAATTGTTGAAGGCGTTCAAAGAGTTCTCGGAGGTGACGCTCGTGATCTTGGGGAGTAGGACTCGCGACTAGGATGTCGTCGATGTACGCAAATACAGCCGGAAGGCCGCGCGTCACCTCGGCAATGAACCTTTGAAATGTTTGAGCTGCGTTGCGTAGCCCAAAGGGCATGCGCATATACTCAAACAAGCCGAAGGGTGTAGTGATGGCCGTCTTCGGGATATCGGCAGGCTCGACGGGGATTTGGTGATACGCTTTGACAAGGTCCACTTTGCTAAAGATTGTGCACCCTTCCAAGTGGCTTGTGAAATCCTGGATGTGGGGTAGGGGATAGCTGTCGTGGACAGTCTGGGCGTTGAGCGCTCGGTAATCACCGCACGGACGCCAGTCTCCACTTTTCTTAGGAACCATATGCAGTGGAGACGCGTGGTTGCTGGACTATGGGCGGATAATACCGAGTTCCAGCATGTGCTCAAATTCACGTTTAGCAGTCGCCAGACGCTCACGGAAGAGGCGGCGCGGCCGAGCTGCGACTGGTGGACCACGCGTGACGATGTGGTGGGTAATGCTACGCTTGGGCGGCTGCTTTAAGTTGCAGGGTCTCGTGACCTCAGGGAAGTCTTCCAGGATTCTTGCGTACGGGCATGAGGGAAGCAGCGTGCGGATGCCAGTTGGAGCGACAGTAGACAATATGCCCAGGATGGAAAGGCGCGTCTTGCTGTCAATCAGGCGATGGTGACGCATGCTGACATCTAGGTCAAAGTGGGTGAGAAAATCGGAGCCGAGGATGGGCTGATTGACGTCGGCTACAATGAAGACCCTCCGAAAGGCGCGTCGCAAACCAAGGTCGAGGGTGAGGGACCGCAGAGCATACGTGGCGATAGAGGTAGAGTTCGCTGCACGAAGTGTAGGTCCAGGTGACTTAGAAGTACGCTCATCCTTGGTGGCCGGTAGTACACTGACTTCAGCACCCGTGTCTACCAGGAAGCGCAAACCAGAAATGCGATCCATGACCAGGAAAAGGCGGCCAGGTTGTAAGGCGAGGTCACTTGCCGCCATTAGTGATCTCGCGGCGCGTTTCCCGACCAGCTGCATGGGGAAGTGCAGTGACGGGCGCGGTGCTGGAAAGTGCGATGGTACCAGCAGATAGCCGAGCTTCGAGGGCTGCGCGAACCAGAACCACCCGGGGAAGACGAACGGCGGCTAGGACGTGGGGAGGAGCCGCATCGGCGATCAGAGGACGTCCGAAGCGCTTCAATGGAAGCGGCAAGTTGATCGACCCGAGTCTCTAAGCGGGAAACGGCCGATGACTCTGCTATCGAAGCGAGGGGGGTGACTGAGGGAGAAGTCGCGTCGTGAACTTTATCAGCAAGCTCGGCGGCGCGGTCGAGGGTCAAGTCCCCTGCAGCAGCTAAAACGATGCGAGTGGACTGTGGAAAGCGCTGCAGAAAGAGTTCTTTTAAAAGTGCACCGTTGGAGTCCACGTTGCTCGCGCCCACAAGCTGTCGCATGGTGTTGAGCAGCTGGGAAGGCTGGCGATCTCCAAGCTCTTCGAGGGTGAGCAGGTGCCGGAGGCGCGTGCTCTCAGACGCCGTGGTTCGGTCCAGAATACTCTGCTTGAGCCGCTGGTACGGAGCATCGTTCAAAGGTGCACCGATGACGTCTGCCACTTCATCAGCCACCTCCGGAGGCAGGTTGCAAAGCAAGTGGCGAAACCGAGTAGTCTCCGAGGTGACGCGGTGCAGATCGAAGACGGCTTCGACCTGGGCGAACCAGACGTGTGGGTTCTTGCGCACGAAGGTGGGCAGACGGAGCTGTATGACTGCGACGTCCGGCGGCCGCGAGGAAACGTCAGGCAAAAGAGGGCCCGAGGGCGCGAGGTTGCTGGGGTCGGTCATGTTTTAGTCCGGAGTCACCACTGTCGGGAACCGCGGGGTCGCAGCGCAGCGCAAGAGAGAAAGTACCAGCGTGGCAGGCTTTCGGAATCGAACTGCCCGTGCCGTGCTGGCGCACCAAGCACGCGCCGCTCGTCTCTTTATTCTCGTCTTTTCTAGCCGGCGCCTTGGCGCCGGCTAAGAGCGCCAACCAGAGGGCGCTACACCATAAAGCATAGTATAAAAGCAGGGAGACGGGGGTACTTTCTCCTTTGACCTTACCCTGGTAGTCAAAGAGGTCCCGGAGCTCCCTGCCTGGTAGACAGGCAGGGAGCCCATCGGCCGGAGCTTGACCAAGGCTCCGACGGCCACCGTTCACGGCTTCGAACCCTTCACCTTTCAACTTCTAGCCGCGGTAGGTGAGAGCTTAAGTATGGGTGGCTCGGGGTACGCGGTGTCGCCACTCACCGTCACCAAGATTACTCAAGGTGCCTCGTGCGGGGAGTTTCGAGGGAGTTGATTAAGTACGCTTGGTGAGAGTTCCAGATGGATGACGCATATTCTACTTTGCTTTTTACGAACGTTTCGTAGGCGAGTTGCCTGGTAGATGAAGAACATGAAGGAAGAGATCTTCTAATAAACCCGATGGATTTGGATACATCAGCACCAAGTTTTTTATGTGTTCGGACCATGATAAATGTTTTGTGATAAGAACTCCCAGATAACGCTAAGATTTTTTTGGATAGAGGGTGGAATACCTTAACCTATATGCATTGGTTTACTGGAATATTTTGCGCTATTTGCATGAGTTTGCACTTATCAATGTTAAGCTTCAATAAATTTTTTGAGCACCACCTTTCTATTTCATTAAGGTCATGTTGAAGTAGTTCTGCATCGCTGGTACATTCTATCTGGCGGTACAAAACGCAGACATCCGCGAAGAGTCAAATGGGCAATAAAATTCTGTTAGGCAGGTCGTTTATAAAAAGTAAGAAGAGTACGGAGCTAGTACCGAGCCTTTAGGAACTCCGGATAACTTTTTGGTTAAGGCTGAGGGGCGGGATCAGATTGCAGTGAACTGGGAGCCGTTAGTAATAAAAGAGCGAATCCATGATAGTACTAAGGATTCAATGTTAAGGCTAGAAAGTTTGCTAGTAGGCGCTGATGGGGAACGCGGTCGAAAGCTTAAGAAAGTCTAGGTATATGTCGTAGGTTTGCACTGAATAGTCAAGGTTAAGGTGAAGGTCAGTAGTGAACTCAAAAAGTTGGGTTTTAGATGAAAGCCCGGGCCGGAAGCCGTGTTGTTTGGGAAAGTAGAATTTGTTGCTGTCGAGGTGACGCTGAAATTGGGAATATAATGTCTTCTAGTAATTTACACACGATGCATGTTAGCGAAATAGGGCGGAAGTTGCATGTGTCGGAATGATTGCCTCATTTGTAAACCGGAACTGCCCTGTTAAGAGTCCAGTCGTTCGGGCGTGCACTGGTAGCTATCGATTGGGCAATGGTTACGTGAAAATGTGGCTAGAGGTTTTTTTGGAGCCTTTGATTATCTTGCTAATTAGGTTATCCCATCCTGGAGCACTTGACAGCTTTAACTATCGATTAATTTCCTTATGCCTTGGGTAGTAACGGTGACGGGAGGCATTTGGGAAAAAGTATAGCTGTAAGGGAGTAACTATTGAGGTCGTGTTGTTGTTGTTGTTCGTAAACTTTATTGACACACAAAAAAACAAAGAAAAAGACCCCCAAAGTCCGGGGTTCTGAAAGGAACAAAATTATCTATACAGACGGGAGAACCTGACGAACGTGAGCCACCAAAGCTCGCCACCAGGCCACTCGGTCTGTTCCCTCCGGTGGCGCGAGCCAGTCTTGGAGAGAAGAGGGAGGAGGTGTAAGGGATTTAAGATGAATTGCGAGTGATGGTTGCGAACCAGAACAGTCCCAAAGAACATGCGGCGTATTGGCAAAGCCAGAGCACTTGGAGCACCGCGCAGGGCTGCGATGGCCTTGTAGTCGATGCAGTATGTGCGGAGTTGGAAGGCTGTCCGTTTGCGCTTGCCGGATAAGACAAGCATCTGCCCGGGGTAACAGGTGAGAGGGAGACGGAAGAGTTTGCCTATCCCTGATTAACTGTTGCACAGACTGGCGTCGATGAAGACGGGCTTGTCGCGCTTGCGTGGGTGGGTGGAAAGGATTTGGCCAGGGCGTCTCCGAGTCTCCCGGTTGGGACGGAGCACGGGAGAGCTGATGCGCCAGCTCGTTGCCCTGAACGCCTGCGTGACCAGGAACCCAGTCCAGCACGTAGCTAGTACCAGTGTGTTTGGCCAGATGAGTGTGGAGTGCATGCATAATATTGATGGGAAGCGTCTGCTCCTGGAACAAGCGCAGATCATCCTGACTGTCGCTGAGGATCACGTGGTTACCAGGAGTGGCTAACGATAAGATTGCGTCAGTTATTGCTTGAGCCTCTAGAGACAGGACGGAAGGAACGGCCGAGTATCTTTTCTGCAAGGGCGGGTGGGTAGGAGGAACAACTACTGTGACACCGCGTAAGTCTTTGGATGAGGAGGCATCTGTGTACGTCACTGTTGCTAGATCACCATAGCGGTAGCGAAGAGTGCATATTCGAGCTCGACGACGTCCTGCATGCGAGGTTGCGGATACATTGATTGGAATGGTAGGAACTTTTATGCGAGGGAGTGGATACCAAGGGGGGTATGTCGCTGTAATTTCGGGTAACGAAGCTACCTCGTAATGAAGTGAGGATAGGAGAAGACGCCCATGCCAAGTAAGCTGGAGACGAGTGTGTTGTGCCGCCAAATGAAGATCAACTTGATCTGACAATGATGCGAACGGCTGAGTCGCGGGTAAAAACGGGAGAAAAATACAGGTTCATGAAGTCCGGCGCTGCTCAAGTGAAACATGCGAGCCATTTGGGTAGCACAGCGAAAAGTTATGGGTTGTGTTGCTTTTTGGTTGCAAAATTTTGTAAAATTTTGGGTGGTTGGGGTTGAGAACTTTTTGTAAGTCTTGTTGGTAGAACTTCATCTTCGCTTCGTTTAACTGATCAATGAATTCGCGTTGGCACTCGATTTATTTTTCGCTTTTTGAAGGTAGTTGCAATTGTTTGGCTGTTCGAAAGAGGTGTTTTTTTCTGTAGCAGCCTTCTGAGGGAGTTCGTAAAATACCGGATGTTAGCTTCACCCGAAATGTTGACAAGGGGCACTACCTAGTTGAGAAGGCTTGTGCCAGAGATATGATAGTAGGAGGGGAACCATGACCTGCGTGTCCCGGGTTTACTTCCACGTCGCTTGACAGCAGAAGCAAGAGGCATACAAGGTGAATGTTTGCACAGAAAGAACATAAACACAAGCACAGAACTACGCGCCAGCAATTAAATAAATCAGGGGGACACGACACCGCAAGCAGAAAGTGATCACTTGAAAGAAAGCAAGCTCCCCTGGGCAGGTATCTGACCTGCTCCAGAAAGCGCATTGTAACCACACTGCTGGCGTTGGCGTGCCCCGACTGGCTCAGGAACGGGGTCTCCTTAAGTAGTCCTCCGTCACTCCTTGTTTGTTGCTGCCAGACGACGCTCTGGAATAGCATTGGGTGCGGCTGGTTTGTAGTTGCTTTGGCTGCTGCGTCCGGTGGTGAAATTCGTAGAATGGTAGGCTCGCGTAGGCAAAGGTTTTGGGCGGCAATGTTCACCGGCCTTGACGTAAAGATCATCCATACGAGTAGGGCCTGCGCGAGAAAGCCCATTGTAACTAGAGTGGTTGCGGCGGCATGCCCCCATAATAAAAGTTCGGCGCCGTCATTTTCACTGGAACATCGAGCCGGCATAATTCTTATAGGTGGTCTACGTGGCTGGTCAGCCTCTTCGAAACGTATTATTGAAAATGAGGCAATACAAGATCATTTAAAAAGGTTATAGACAGAAAAAACGAAAACAAGAAAGGAAATCGAGTAAAAAGGGAAAAAAATAAAAAGATGCACCCTGAATTTTATAAATTCAAACCCAATAAAAGCCCAAAGAATAAAAATTGTTTGTTGGTTCGCAATCATGAAACCAATATAAGAGATAAAGGGAAAAAATGACACTGTGTTTAAAACACTTGTATATGCAGTGTGGGCATCACAGACTGACGTCTCCAACTAGAGTTTTGGCTTTCCTAGGGCGGGTGCCAGTTCTAGAAAGCAAAAATTAACCTAAAACACAAGTATTTGTTTTCATACCTGGTTTGTACGTCATGCAGCAAAAAACAACGTTAAATTCAACGTATTCAAGTGTACTTTGATGTTGCCAACACTCAAGGGGCTGCAAAACAAACTTGATGCCACGACATTAATAATCATGTGTCTTTCACGTGCAGTCTACCGGACTCTTTCTTAGAATTCTATGTGTGGTCTTCGTAAAGTTGCGTACCATTTGTAGAGATGTATGCTATTTTGTGCAGCAGGCTAATTATAGTTCCTGCCCTTGTATAAGGATGCGTGCTCAAAACTATTTATACGAAATTAAAAATATATTTCATTATGTTTATAAAAATAATTGTTTTTTGGTAAACTATTGCAAACAACCGAATTTCGTACAAGTGATGTCTTAGCGCTCGCAACTGCTTTGCAAGCTGATCTGCAAATACATTCGAACATAAAGTTTCGGCGAAGGGTAAGTCCACGAGCTTTTCCCAATGATAACCACCGAAACTTTGCTGCAGGAACAGCAAGCAGAGCTACCATGGTATTCTACAAAAGGAGCTTAACACCTGCGTGACGAGAGAAAGAGTGCGTTCCGTACATAAAATAGCTACCTGGGGAGCAGTATGCAGCCTACTGTGAGTTTTAGACTTACACTGCACAAATAAACCAAAAACGTTAGCGAAGCCAGCAGGACCGGAATGACCAGTGCATGAGCAGCCTAAAAAAATCCAATACATTCACGGAGAATGCCGATTAGATCACGTGCAGATACTAGCCGGACATAATACTCGAATTCACGCCATCTTCTAAGGAGAGTAGGAAGATCTTGTCGGCCTGTACCGCTCACGAAATATGCCACCGCAAATTTTGACATGTTTTATTTAGGCTTCCATTGTTAGTTGTGGTAGTGTGGCTTAAGATATAGGCATACAAAGGTATTCGAAATTTTATTGCGCAGCTCTTGTGGGCACGGTCCTTTGGTTTTACGGCATGCTCCACCGGTGGCATCACTGTAATCGTGACATCAAGGAGGGCAACGAAGATACAGCTAAGAGGAAAGCGGATGGCTAGAGAATGAAGAACATATGTGGGAAAGGTGGTGCACTGGCGGTGTCCCGGGAGACCTGCTCCACGGCGGGTACCCGCCATTATGTAACGCCAGAGTAGATTTAGCCGTCGCGCGTTCGCCAATGGCGCGATTGCGTACTAAGACGGAAGAAATGTTTCGCGTGCCGCCGCAGCAAAACGAGCTGCCCGAGTAAAGCATCAGCGCCTTCGAGGCCAGAATCCAAAGTTGAGCGTAGCTGAAGAAGAAGCCATGCGCCATCACCGACAAGACTCCATAGTGCCCGTTGCGCTGAAATTTCGCATTACAAAGTATCAGAAACTTCAAAATAATTTTGTGGAGTTTTCTTGTGTGCATTTCTATGACAACTACATATCGTTCAAAACAGCGCAGAGGCTGCAACAAAAGTAAAGAAGTCAGCCATTTGTGGCGCTGCTTGGTAAAGAATTCGAATACATTCATGATTCATGTCAGGTGTCTGTGTGGTGTTGCATGTAACATCGTGTACATCGTTTTCAATTTACCATGGTTTCGTTTTTTTTTTTGTTTCTGGTGTTTACTTTTCGGTTTTAATGTCGGTGTTGTGACGTCATTTGTGTCTTTCTTTATATTACAGAACGCTGACAAGTACGCAGAGTTCTTTGTAGGCGCCTGTGGCCTGTTTCTTTCTTTCCCGTCGCCGCGCTCTTTTTACCCATATGTCAAGCACGGAACTACAGGAAACGCAAGTTTTATTTGAAAAAGAGCTTCGCCCAAGAGCGTCTTTTAGAATATTTTTCGTCCAAAATGTTATGCGCCCTTAAGCTTAGGAAAAGCATGCCCAAAAGGCGCTTCTTTTCCAAAAGTATACCAACCCAAAAATATACCAACTGTTACAACAAGCAGCACTTATTAAACTACGAGTTACTCTACGCCCACCAAGTGAACTGAGACTGAAGGTTGTTTGTAAAGGGCTCTGTACCTCGTTTTATTGTAACTTTGGTGGTAGTACTTATAATATGCTGGTGACTTGCGGGGTATCTCATCCGCTGTGTTGAAATAGATGTCAATTGTTACAAACGCTCGGGCCATTGATTATACCTCATTATACACACCGGAAACAAATGATTAGAAGAAAAAATGATGTCCATTATTTGGGCACAGGGTATCTGCTGAGCGAAATATTCGCCGTTCAAACCATTCACGTAGAATATTTATTGGGGAGATTTCCATTTGATTTTACCAAGGCTTCATTGTTACAAAGACAGTGGCTGGCGCAACTTAGCTGATATTTCTTTCCTTCATTATTTTTTTATTTATATTTTTTTGCCATCAATGCGGGAAGACTTTCTCACGGGTATAGATCGAAACCATTGCGAGATTTTTACTTAACCTTCATAACCCGGGCTCTATAAGGCTGCGCGGCCCTTCAACAGTTCTCACGAGGAGCGTTTAGGCTCAATGCATGCATCACTGACCTGTTGTAACAGCCAATTCTAGTAGAACAAGTGGATAATTTTTAAGAAACACATCTTTTCATATAAAGCCTACTGGCTCCCCTCAACCCTTATTGTCTAGACGGCTCTATAGTAAATTTATTTGCGCACGCCTCCATAGAATGGCTCTCTAGACCTGATGTGTGAATAGGGTATTGTTACCGAAACATAAAATATGGGTAATAGATAGCCAGATAATGGTAATGATGCCTAATGAAGCCTAAAGGCATAAAAACACGATTTCTGATTAGAGTGAACTAGTTAGGTTTTGTGCAGTCATTTATATAACTCCATTAGGCCATTTATGTCCGAGTTATGAACTCAAAAAAATCTTGAAAACATTCGTTAATTGTCTACTAATGCATACTATTTTTAAAACGCTTTGCTAGAATGAGTTCTCTGCAGCCAGATTTGCAACGTGTAGAAAACACGTTTGGGTATTATTGGTTTTTGTTTTCTTCTGTTTATTTTCTCCACTGATGCAAACTTCCACCGTTACAGCGTTTGTGTGGGTTCACTTCCCCAAGTATTTTGCCCTAAAAAGCCGCCGTTAGTCCGTTTCCGCTATTTTATAATATATTGTCATGCGACAGCACAATCCCCAAGCCGCCATTGTCCAACAACAAAAGACGACAAGGAAGAAGCTTGGTGCTAGCGCAGCCCCCCGGCCTCAGTTAACCTCCCCTTTGTGCCACTTTGGACAAGAAATTGAATCCGAAGAGCATTCCTCTATTTTTTGCCGCCGATTTTCATACCATCGGAAAAGGCTGCTCGAGATTCTTCTTCTAGGTCTTGGACTGCCTTTGGCTGTACCGGTGCTTTTGTCGTTTTGGGGGACTAGCCTGGGCCGATGCCTTAATGATTAATTACGTGTGCAACGCCATCCACTCCTTCATTTCGGTGACAGCTCGTCGGCAGTGTTTAAAATATTCCGATTAGGCTAACGTTTACTGTAGTTTTCCTACTCCTCTCTCTTGTTTTTTTTTTCTCGTATTTTCTCTCTCTCTCATTAACCTAGACAAAATTCTTTCTTCTGCTGCATTATTTTGCCTTGCATGATTGATTGTAATGAAAACATTACTCTTCTTGGCCAATCCCATTAAGTGAGTATGCGCCATTTTTTTGGGCCACCACCCCCAGTTCTGGCTGCGTGTATATAGTGTACATAGATCGCTTCTCCTCTAGCATGGTTCGTCTCATCTCTGTCCTGCCGTGACGTATCATTTGGTAGAATATGTGGGTACTTCATCCCCATCCTGGCCCCAGCATCGCAATGCATCGGTGGGGACGCAGCCGCCAAAAATAACAAAGCCGCCAAGGATAACGAAGCACCAGCCAAGCCGAGACAAGAACACGCCGATGTCCCCCGTATCGTTTTCCCAGCCCGGCATTCCTGATTGATTGGATTGAAGAAAAAAAACATTTATTGCGCCTGCATTTGAAGTGAAAGTTAAGACTTCAGACTTGGCCAGTGTCCGTCGTCGCTGTCGTGACTAGGGTTAGAGGCCCTCCGCCCGTTACCGGGATGCGAAGACTCCTGCCTGGCCATCGCCAAGATGACCCTCTGGACGCCCTGACATTATTGAAGACCATCAGAGACGAGCCGTGCCCAGCAAGCCGAAGATGTATTCTCCCGCCCTTCCGTCCAATGTGGCTTCAGGACCTTCAGCGCTTCCTCATGGCTGAAGCCATTGCCGTTGCTGGTCGAGGCATCGTCCACACCATTAGCGTTCTCCTTGGGGGCCAACGATTCCTCAGCATTTTCCATCGCCGCACGCATCTATATTCAATCGTCCACTCGCCACAGCGTCAACTGGGACGGCCTTCATCGACAAAATGGGTGATGCCACGGGTCAGGACAATACCCGCGCCACAATTGTAGACAAAAAAAAGACAAGGCACTAGCTCGGTGCGAGTAGCAGCCATCCCGGGCTTAGTTATTGCTGCATGTATACATGTACATGAACGATGGTTCGTTTTATCTCTGTCCTGCTGCCACGTAACAATATTTGGAAGGTTTTTGCGGTCTGTTATCAGTATTCGGTTACGCAACAGCAACACAACATATTCTTCATTATTTTTAAAGCATTTAATAAAAGATCAATTTTATTTATGTTTCTCATTTTGGTTTTCCAAATTTCTGTACTTGATTGATTGATTGATTATGACTCAATATGAAGTTTACCGCGCCGTCGCTTTATAGACGATGAGGCGAACAGTACTGGAGGGCTCCGGACTAATTGTGAACACCTTGGGATCTTTCATGTGCACTGAAGCCTTGAAAACAGGGGCGTTTTTTTTCTTCTCGCCTCCTTCAGGAAAGCGCATGCTGTGTCCTTGCGCTCAGCCGCACAATACCTTAGCGATTGAACCACCGCGGCGGGTGAATTTCTGTTCTTCTAACCACCCCCGTTTACTCTGTCTAAGGGTTAAAAGCATTGTTTTCAGCAGTTGTGGATTTTCATTCAAACGGACGTTCTTACACATTGTGCCCTGTTTTGATATTTCTATTCGCATTTGGAAATACTTCGGCGACAGTTTTAGGGGCGAACCCCCTTAGGGACTCAATCTGTCGGAGTCTGCTACCGTCATCTTCGTCATTCATCGTAGTCGCAGTGACTGTACTCGAACGCCGGTACACTCGTTATTCAAACGCCTTGCGCTAGAACGTAACGGCATTAAAACAACACACAGGGATGCTCGTTTCCCAACGCCTCACGCTAACGCATGGTGGTTCAAGCAACGCTGTATACTATTTATTTGTTCATTCAAGCTACCGCACTGGCCCATGGGGTGTGTGTAGAGTATGAGGAAGCACATAATATAGACACCGCTAGAAAAAACCAACCAGAGGAAGAAAATCAACTGAATCACAACCGCACACGCACGCTCACGCACACACGCGCGCGCACACACACACACACACACAGAGAGAGAGAGAGAAACGCGCGAGCGCACGCACGCACGCAGTTGCACACGCGCACACACACGCACATACGCTCACACACACGCGCACGCACACGCGCACGAACACCCACATGTACACGCACGCACGCGCACGCACGCACGCACGCACGTGCGCACGCGCGCACACGCACACCAAAAATCGAATATGTGCACCAGCCTCGTCACATCAATTCCGTTAACAGAAATTTCGTTCGATCACCACGCATATGTCTACATATACTAAAAAATAAACAACATCATACAGGACACGATAAGCGTATAAATACACATTGAAATTTTGAACACTTGCCGATGGCGACAAACACATAACTAGTAAACAATACAAAGAAAGTAGGAGTGTGAAAGGTTAAGATGAATGTTATTCACAAAAGGTGCCTAAATGTTACATGGCATGACACAGATGCGATATGATCCGGCAGATCGCTCTAAAGTCGTATAGCACGTGGAAGGGCAGATGAGTTGAAAGCATGTGTGACATCGTAAATGCGTGGAAAGCTGTAGTGGTTGAACAACCGACCTGACGTGATGGATGGGCGTTGAAGAATAAACAGTGGTCTTCCCGTGGCGTAAATATACCTTTGGAAGAGGCATATGTCTGCAAAAGTGCCATGTGTGTGCAATGGCTGGCGACATTATTGGCTTTTAATTTGTGCGATGCCAGAATGCCGGTTATAATTTCGAGTTATGAAGCGTGCAGCTCGATTTTGGATAGATTGAATCATGTAAATATAAATCTTTTTGATATGGTGACCGAATTGATGAAGCAAGTTCCCGTTGTAGAAGAACGAAAGTTTGAAATACTAGTTGGCGAAAATTTGTTGGGTAATGGCGTAAATGGCATCGTAAGTAGACAAGTGATAAGATGCTTTTGCACAAATGGTAGAGATTTTGTCAGACCAAGACAAATCCGTAGTTAGAATTATACTTATATATTTGTGTGTTGACGTTCGCATTAGTGTCTTACCTTTTAACGTGTAGGGGTAGTCATATTTATTACGTTTACGACTAAACACCATTAGTTTACTTTTCTTTGTGTTTAGTGTAATTACCTATGTTTCACACCAGCTGGAAAGAAGATGGAGATCGTTTTGTAGGGCAAGATGGTGATCCCTAGAAGTTATTTCGCGATAGATAACGCAGTCATTTGCGAACAACCGCACACTAAATAATAAACGATTTCTCAAGTCATTGATGAATAATGAAAACTGTGGTTGGTTCCTTTTTCATAGAAATAAGTAAAACACGGAAGTGAAATGTGCAGCCAAATCTGCAGCTGAGCATGATTTGTGGGTCAGCGGCCGCCTTGTCGGGTTGCTTGGCGAACGACGTCCTGCTGAGGGGTCGCTTCGGCAAAGGTTTACTGGCATCATTTGCGCGACGGATATGACGTCAGTGAAATGTTGGGGTACCGCGGCATAAAACACTTTCGTGTGATAATATAAAAGCCGAAAACAAATCACCCGAAATATAACACACTCTTCACTACTAAAGCTTGCTTCCCCGCAAGAGTGCCGTGTGTGCAGGGGAGCCACCTTTTAGAGGACACTTGCTTCCTTGTACGGACGTCACGTCCGTGACGGATAGGATGTCAGTGAAATCTTCGTTTATCCAGGAAGAAAACATTTTCGTGTTAAAAACGCAAAGGCTCTAGGATGCTGCTTTGCGGCACACCAGAAGTCCCGTAAGAAACGGGAGACGAAAAGTTGCTGACAAATGTAAACTGGTGACGAAGCGTGATGAGGACTCGAAGCCATGATAACGTGAAAGAATCTGGGCAAAGTGCTGATAGCTTTCATATTAGACGTGAATGGGTGACCCGATCACATGCTTTCGAGAAATTAGGAAACACGCAGTCTGTTTGTAAGTTTTGTTCATGTTAGAATACACATCAGATGTGTACTCGAACAACTGTGTGTCGCACGAAAACCCTTTCCTGAAGTCGTGTTGGTTTCTGAAAAACAAGCTCTTATATTCCGGATATCCGAACATATGGGATGCAGTATTATGCTTTAGCATTTCGCAACAAACACAAGTTAAGGAAATGGGCTCAAAGTTGTTGGGGCCGTCAGAATCGCCAGATTTGTGAACGGACACCGTTTTACCTATTTTCTAATCAGATGGTAACTGCCCTGACGATAAAGA
This sequence comes from Haemaphysalis longicornis, assembly GCF_048455015.1. Taxonomy (NCBI): domain Eukaryota; kingdom Metazoa; phylum Arthropoda; class Arachnida; order Ixodida; family Ixodidae; genus Haemaphysalis; species Haemaphysalis longicornis. The sequence goes on along the minus strand of NW_027526385.1, from coordinate 127,451,711 downwards.
CTGACAGAAAATGTGGTATAAGATTTTCGTTGTGATTGCAATCGTTCATTTAAGTACTTTTAAGGAATTCCGAAGGGTGGTCCAGTCTATAATTACGGAATAATCACTACGAGTGTAATACCCAATGAAATGAAAATATTACTTGTTAGACCACAGTACAAGAAAGGAAAGAAAGACAGCATTGATATTTATAGACCGATTTCTATTTTGTCTGGTATAACCCCACATAATGTAAAAGTATCTGGTAAAAATTTTGTTCAGCTTTCGTGAAAATATTTTGATTGGTGCCAAACCAATATGGTTTCAAAAAAGGCCAATGTACCTTGATGTTGCTAGAAGATTTCTGTGACCATGTACAAACAAAAATTGACTAGAATCAGGTTGTCTCATCTTATTTTTGGATCTCAGTCGACTGTTTGACACGACTGAGCGCGAAATTCTAATTTGTAAACTGGAAGGACTGGGATTTTGAAGACCACTTACTGCATTGTTTAAAAATTACGTCTCCCATCAGAAACAAACTGTGAAAATTGACGGTAATTACAGCAAATTTAGATTGACAAAATGCGGAGTAGCCCACGGTTCTTCATTTGGACGTTTGTTAATTATTTTGATATGTGAATGACCCCGGAATGTTGAACCTTTAGTCCAACATATGTCAATTTTATGAAGACACTTCCCTTGTTGTAACACGTGAGACTTTGGAGTGTGCAACAATATATATTCAATAGGACATTTATAAATGTATGTCATGGCATGAAAATAACTACATGTATGTTAATGCGTCGAAAATAACTTTTGGTTTGTTTTCACAATCCTCATAACTATCTTGATGAGCTAAATCCGGGGTTACTGCATTATAAAAATGGCAAAGGCTGTTCGTGTGCTCCACAGCAACAAGGGGTTACTGCGACATATCTGGGATTAGAATTCGATGAGACGTTGTCGTTGCGCGTTTATGTCGAGAACACATTTAAAAAGTTACGGTATGTTGCTGCTCAGCTGTATAAATTAAATGCAATACGAGTGTTAATTTAGAAAAGATTGTTTATCAAGCACTGGGGGAGTCGATTTTAGGATACGTAATTTCGCTTTAAGGTTTTTATTCTCACACACTCAAAAACAAATAAATAAAATATTCTTAAGTGCGCAAACAGTATATGTTACGGAAATAATTCAAATGATCTAGACAAGACAAGGCTATTGAAAGTGTTAGATGCTCTTACAGTGGAAAAGTTACGCGATTACGCAATTCATGTAAACCATTATTACAATAATCGGTTTAAAGTGGGTAAACCGAACAGTACGTTTGGTTCGAGAAAAAGAGAATATTATAGTGTACCACGGATTTTCACCAAATATGGGAAGCGGTGCCGAGTGTAATATTTTCGTTCCCTTTTTATAAGCTGCCAATTGACGCATTGCATATTTAATCATAAAAATTCAGTGTTTTCGTGCGATCGAAAAAGGGGCTCCAGGGCAGGATCTCAAGAGTACCCAGGCAACAATAGTTCAGGGTCGATGTTTCGGGGTACTTAGGTAGATTTCCGAAATTATAAATTTCGTGATAGGAATACTTCGAAACAGGTGAAATACCTACAACCCTCCCGTACACACACTAATACTAAATACCTGAAGAAACAGAAGTAAATGGTCTTTGCCTATTTTTTGTAAGAGTTTCAAGGATTTACTTGCTTTGCGACTGTAGACGCAGCATTTTATAGACCCCAAAAATTGCATTCATCGCGAAACGTTTGGCCCAGATACGTGACGTTTTCTCTGGATACGTGTTGTGTAAACAGCTCCAAATTCAACAACAGCGCAATAATGGTATTCCTGCTGTTTCTTTGGAGTAATAGCTCCAATCTAACGACAGCGCTTCAGACATAGACGTTATCTTCTGCTCATGACTAGTCGCGTTAAAATTAACCAAAAAAATTTGGTTCAATGAGCAGTAAGCGCAGCTTTTTGTCACGTAGAATAACTCCATTAAAATAATGTCCTGCTTCGCAACAACTCCGTAAAGTTACGGGAGTGACGTGTCACATACAGTTGCACAAAGTAGTTTTGTTTCTCTCCTCGGTTTGCCAGTCAACACAACATCGCCCTGTAGGTCACACTTATAATTCACATGGTGTGCATAATACCATGACATTTGAGTGCCTTGAGTTCTTTCAGATTCCGCACAGCAAAAATGGTCGGCGACCGCTCCCATGAGGTGTATGTCTTTGCCCCATTAAGGCGGTCCTCGGCGACAACGCAACTACTGTGAACGAACATGTTTATGACAAAAAATGTATGACCTACTGAGCAAAATACGTGACGTCCGGCAGGGTCCTATGTCCGTGTCACTAGGCCTCCATTGTTACTTTTGTTACATTGTTACTTTTGACATTGTTACTTTTGGCTGGGGGATGCTGGTTTGTCCTTTATATCACACCGGCGAAAGGGTAGTTGAGGGATGTGGACGTTCGGCATATGTGTCTCTTTTTCGGACATTTGTTAAACGCCGTTGACACATTATTGTTTCTTTACACTAATGCTGTTGTCGTTCCTTCTTTCAACAGAAGCCAGGCGCCACCAGAAAAGACAGCTATATTCAGTGAAATTGTACGACTGAATGAAACAAATCCAAAAAAGCGCTTTTATGCCTGTTATACGCATGCAGAGTGGTTTTTTTGTGGCGCCATTCTGATTCGACGTAGACTATTCATGCTATGACTTTGGAGATTTTACCTGCCTTGGCACAGCTCGCGGCATGACCATTTGTGGTTGCATGATATCTATAGAATGTCTCACCATTATGAATTAGTGGGTGCTTGGATCAGCTGCACAAGAAAACTGTCTCCAGTCTTCATATTGAAAACAGGCCAGAAAAGTACCCGTGGATGGGTCAAAGAAAAAAGCGCATCTTGTCTAAGAAAAGCGCTTCTTGTTTCAAGTGAATTTTGCTAACTAGTGCTGTAACGACCCCGTTGGTTGAGAACGGAAGCATGCGTCAGGCGCAGCTCCTGGAAGCAGCAGTTGTGATGGCATGCTACATCATACGCATTATTTTTGGCAAAACGTGTGGGTAGACAGCAGTGCTACACATTCTTTCTTCCTACATTGGTTATTTCTAAGTGCGCTTGATCTCAACGGTAGTGCAATCCAGTGTTGGCGACCTGTACTTCCTGTTGTACCAGCAAGGACTGCACGAATCAGAAACGAAAACCATATACGGATGAACCTAATGGCGCCGAGTTCACTTCGTCACTTCAATTCGTTACAATTCGTGTCCTATATCACGTATTTGAAAGACCTGTTTCCGCTGGTCTGTTACATAAGTTCGCCATTTATAATTTTCTCCAGCAACACACACTTTCAAAATATTTGTCATTGTGTGTGCGGTCTTTACATCTTCACCTTGCACCGCGGAATCACGGAATCAGCAAATATTGCATTTCTTGAACCATTGCTATATCATATATATATATATATATATATATATATGTGGAAAGATAGGTCAGCAGTCTACGACGCCAAAGGAGGCATAGGGGTGTGGTTAGGCTCTTTTCTTTTTTTACTACGGTTAATGAAGTGAACATTTTTTTTTAAATATACAGAAGAAAGAAAGAAAAACACGCGCCCAGAGTGGGGACCGAACCCACGCCTTTCGATTAAATACATATGTAATCATATACATATACATATATATATATATGTATATGTATCCTTACAAGCCCATCTACGCCCACTGCAGGGAAAAGACATCTCGCATTGTCCTCCAATTACCCAGGTCGTGTGCCAACTGTGCCCAATTGATCACTGCAAACTTCTTGATTTCATCTGCCCATCTAACTTTCTGCCACCCCCTGCAACGCTTGCCTTCAATAGACCATGTTGTTTTCTTCATCCTGGGGGCTTCCATTTTATCAGTGGGCTGTGCTAGCGTCCCTACAATTGGCGCAGTGGACATGAATATGTAACTGCGCATGCCCAGCACAGCCCAGAACATGCTCTGATCTTATTTAAGATTAACAGATGAAAAGGTGTATAGGAATTTACTCTTTTACCCTTAATGACCAACGATTATCTTGCCCTCGCAATACATGCCCTGCCCACGTCTATTTCTTCTTTTACTTTCTAATAATATGTCATTAACACACGTTTGTTCCTTGACCCACTTCGCTCTCTTCTTGTCCCTTTATGTTACACCTATCAAGTTCCGCTCTGTTGCCCGCCGAGTCGTTCTCAATTTAAGTTGAGCCCTTTTAGTGAGCCTCCAAGTTTCTGCCCAGTAAGTGCGCACCGGTAAGATGCAGATGTCATACACTTCCTTCAGGGACAATGGTATGCTGCTATTCACTATCTTGGAACGTCTGCCGTATTCACTCCACCCCTTTCTGATATTTCTCATTTTCTCTGCCTCATGATTGGGATCCGAGGTTATAACTTGGCTTAAGTAGATATATTCTTTTACCACTTACACTACCTCGCCCCCTATTCGAAACTTCTGTGATGCCCTGAGGTTATTGATCATTACTTTAATTTTCTGCATTTTTTTTGTCCAGGCGCAGGGTTCTACTCTGTGTGTCCAGTGCGGAAAGAATGCTTTGCCATTCGTCCCCCCAGTTACTTAGCAAGGCAGCGTCATCAGCAAATCTGAGTTTACTGAGGTATTCTCCACTAACCCTTACTCCCACCTGCCCCCTAATCCGACGTTCTGAATACTTCTTGTAAACACGCTGTACATAACAGTGGAGAGATTGTGTCTCCTTGTCTGACGCCTTTCCTTATAGGCATTTTACTGCTCTCCTTATGGAGGATGATGGTAGCTGAGGACCCATGTACATATTCTCTCGAATTTTCACATAATGCTCATCGACCCACTGGATCTGTAATGCCTGAATGACTGCTGGGATTTTGACCGAGTCAAATGCTTTCTCATAATCTATGAAGGCAATATATACGGGTTCAGTAACTACGCGCACTTCTCTATCCCCTCGTTGATCGTGTAAATATGGTCCATTGTTAAATAACCTTTACGGAACCCTGCTTTTTCTTTAGGTTGACTGAAATCTGAGGTTGCATAAATTCTGTTACCGATTACGTTGGTAAGTACCATGTAGACAAATGACAGTAAGCTGATCGGCCGGTAATTTCTGAAGTCCTTCATGTCACATTTCTTAGGAATTAGGATGATGTTAACGTTCTTCCAAGGTTGCGGTACACTTGCGGTCATTAGGCAGCGTATACAGGTTTGCCAGTTTTTCAAGTACAATTTTTCCACCATCCTTCAAGAGGTCTCCTGTTATCTGATCCTCACCAGGTTATTAACCCCCTTTCATTTCTTTCAAAGCCATTCTTACTTCTTCAGTCGTTCCTGGTGGGATGTCTATCTCCTCTGACCACTTTCTCGTTCGGCATTATTCTGAATGTCCCGGCTACTATACAGATCTATAAAGAACTCCTAGGTCACTCTGACTATTTTATTTCTATTTGTGATGACATTGCCTTGCTTATATTTAGGTACATCATCTGATTTTTACCCGCGCCAAGGCGCCCCTTCACTGCCCTGTGTCGTATGCTCGGCTTCATCGGTAAGATCTGAATATCGGTTCTGCAGCACGATCCTGAATTATTTTCTTTACGCCTCACTGCAAAGACATAATGAGCTCCTTTCGTACTAGCTTGTTACAGTCCTTCCTCAGATCTAGCTTAATTCCAGATCTTACCATGCGGTGGTCACTACACCTTACCCTTCCGAGCCCTTCCACATCCGTCAAGAAGCCAGCGTTATCGTATATTATGAAGTGTATTTCATTTTTATGGTCCACATTCGGGCTTCCCCACGTCCACTTCCGGCTCTCCCGTTCACAGAAGAAGGTATTCAGCAGGCGGAATTTATTTCATTTTGCAAGGTCAACTAGTAGGTCCCCCCAGCTATTTGTATAGCCTACACCATAGTTCCCAATTTTCTTGTCTCCAGCCTGATTCTTGCCTACTTAGGCACTCAAATCTCCCATAACTATGGTATACTGTGTTTTTACTTTACCATTACCGATTCCATATCTTCATAGAAGCCTTCCACTACCTGCTCGTTGTGCCTGGATGTTGGGGAATTTCCCTGTACCACCTTGAGCTTGTACCTCTTAATGAGCCTAATAACATGACCTGCTGCCCTGTTGTTTTATGCTATAGTATTCTTCTATGTTTGCAGCTATGCTTTTATTGATTAGAAATTTCACTCCCAGTTCTCTTCTGTCCACTAGACCATGGTAACAATGGACATTTCCATTTTTCAGCAGAGTAAAGGCTTCACCTGTCTTCCTAACCTCACTAAACCCTACGAAATCCCATTTAATGCCCTTTAATTCCCCGAGCAACACGTCTAGACAAGCTTCACTAGCTAAGTTTCTCGTGTTAAACGTTTCCAATTTCAAATTCCAATGGTGGCCTGTCAAGGTCCAGGGATACTTAGAACCCTCAGCTGTACCACAGGTCTTACCGCCGCCGTGGTCAGTTGTTTCGCAGCCACTGGAGACTGAGGGCTGTGGGTTAATTTGCGTATTCATGGGAGCTTGTGGCTGTTACTACAACAGAATGACCAGTCCTGCTCTGGTGAGGGAGTTCATTACCGGCAATAGTCGCCGGGGTCAGGCTGCACCCAAAGCCCAATCTGCAATTCCATCAATGCGCGGATTTTTTACGCGTAGACACGTAAACACACGACGCCGTAAATACACGGCGGGGGATTAACACGGCTCTGGAATCTTCGAAGTTAGAATTTCTACGCGGTGGGCCCAGTCGCCTTACTAAGAAAGAGGAAAATAAAACGTTGCCTAGGGCACATACCGCAGATTTGTTCCCTGCACACGCAGCCTATTTCCTTCACGCAGCACAGTCTGAAAGGGGTTCAGGGGGCCTTACGAACGCGAATGGTTTCCTTCTTTCTCAGTTGGCCTTTAAATACATGGAGTGGGATTAACGCGGATCTGGAAAATTCGAAGTTAGAATTCCGACGTGACGTGCCCCGCTGCCTTACTAAGCAAGAGGAGAAAAATTGCCCCACGCACATACCGCAGCAGTGTTCTCTGCACACGCAGCTTATTTCCTTCCCGCAGCAGAGTCTCAGAATGGGTCCGGGGGCCTTGCGAACGTGAATGGTTTCTTGCTTTATCAGTTGGAGTTTAAAAACACGGAGGGGGATTAACGCGGATCTGAAAACTTCGAAGTTAGAATTCTCACATGGCGTGCCCCGCGGCCCTACTAAGAAAGAGGGAAAAATTACTAAGAAAGAGGGAAAATTTCTACGCGGTGGGCCAATTGGCGTTACTTAATATGAGGAAAATAAAAAGTTGCCCGGGGTACATACCGAAGCATTGTTCTCTGCACACGCAGGTTATTTCCTTCCCGCTGTGGAGGCTGAGATGAGTCCAGGTAGTCTTGCGAACGCAAATGGTTTCCTGCTTTCTGAGTTAGCCTCTAAATACAAGGTCTGTTGCTGAACTGCGCGTACAGTGTGATTTATTCGACACAGAAGCCTTCGCTGGTTGGGTTAGATCATTGCCATAGGATACATAAAAATAACACATACACAAAAATAATCCAGAACTGCGGAAACCAATAACATACTGATTAATATGAAGTGCCAGTACATTAGCCTCCCCCTCCAGTTTGTTACACCTATGTACAGAATTTTTCACAGGCTGGGATGCATTATACCTGTTAGCTCGCTCTCGAGACTGCATGAATAAACCGTGCAGTGCGCCGCTCAGCTGCCGTACTTGTGATCCTGGCGGCCACCGCCGCAATATGCGTGCCGTCCTCTTGAAGCTCGACAACAAAATCAGGCGTCGGGAAATTGCCGTATTCGCGTGCCCGCTCGAGCCCTGTCTTGCAGCCAGAATTCTCAGTCCGTCCCCCGTGGTTATAAGTTCTATCCTGGCACCATTTTCTGCTCTTAGATAACATTTTCTTCCCCTTCGCTTTGTAAATTTTTATCTGTTTTAACTTCTCCTCCATCCTGGTATATTTCCTACTTTTTTAGAGCACAACTCGCGTTAATCAAGCAGTCCGCCAGCACCCGGTCGACGCGTGCGCTTCCGGGGCATGGTAGAGAGTGAGTACTGCAAATTGAGGAGGCCTGACTATGTTGCCGAGCTTTTCGTCAGCGAGACGAATGGTCGCAACAGTGGCCGCCGGCCTCACTAGCACAATTAGCTGAGGCGCACTGGAGGGAATTAACGGAGTCTGGGATTAGGGGGGGTGGGAAGGGGCACTGCGCTTGCGAGCGCCACCCTGTGGCGCCAGCCGAAATGTGTACGAGCGCTCGCAAAGTGTGAACTTATCTTGCTTAATTATAAATCAATGCCGTATCCAGAGTCGTGACGTTACGACGGATCCTAAAGCGTTGACAACAAACTTCTCTAAGATGTGGTAACACATAAATTCTCAAGCATGTTTACCGCGGGGTCACAGTGCATGCACACCCACGGCGCAACAAAGGACATTCACGGGCGAAGAGCGCGTGTGATGGCTTCTTCTTCAATAAATTCGATTTATCGGCTGCTGCACTGCAATGCCTGAACTTCGATGCTCATCGCAAAGCATTAGCACAAGGAAAATAAACCGCGAAAATACGAATAAAATTGTAAATTTGCACAGAACACTGAGAACGCCCACAACACACCGGACCTCGGACATTCGATATTGTTAAAAAAAAGGACTTTGGCTTCTTCTTGAGCTGGTTTGCGATGGGTATGGTACGACTATGCATTTTTGTGGAAATTGAGCCGAGCAATGTTGACATGAGATATACAAAACAACCGGCGGGTGTTAGTGACTCCTGTTTTTATATTTAAGACCCTTTTTATGAAATTATTGCCAAATCCTCCAGAAGCATACATATTATATACCAAGTAAACAAAGATCCCGCCAGGTCGCAAGGTTTGTTGCTAGCGCCACTGGTGACAGTGGCGACACAGCGTACTGGACAGTGGCATCTGCTTATCGACAGGTGTACCGGTGGATGGCACACGTCTTTTGCTGTCGTGCCCCTGCGTCCCTTCCCCGCTTCGGGAAACTGCTGCCGAAGACAGTACGGAAGAATTCTGAAAAGTACAATCTTTTCATATAGTTTTCAAGTTCAGGATCTATATGCGGGCGCAGGATATTTACGAGGCGTTTGCTTCTAAGGAACATGAGCCGCGAACGCGTTGACATTTTCAAAACAAATACTTTTGTTGGTGAGAGAGTGGTTCGGAGTGCAACAAGCGGCACTCCAGCTCCGTAATGTGTTAGGTTTCATTTTCTCTCTCTCGCTCTTTTTGTAGTGTCGTGAAGCAATGTCAGGCTCGTTCTTTCTTTTTCACTGTGCAACAAAGATGAGTTGTTATAAAGCGCCTCAGTTTGTCTTCAGTTTTTATCTGGGTTGGTTGGTTTAGTTAGTATGAGCGGCTGCTTCAGGGCCCGCCTTGTACTGAGGCCCTCTTCCGCTTACGTGCTTTTTCGCATGAAAGAAATGTTTTTACCTGGCCTAGAACGTTGTTCCGCGCTTGCTCCTTGTGGGATCCCTTGAATCGCACACTGCAGTCGTACACTTGCGATAGTATACAGTTCACGTTATCCTCAACGAAATGGTTATGTTAGCGAGGAATAACTGGATTTCCGACTCCTTGAATGAATAAAGTCCGCGAGCGAATGAGGATAAGGCCAAGCTTCCGCCCACTCAGCTTGGACTCTTGTTTCCAAATTTGGCTATATAAAAGAAACCTATTATTGTTAATTCTTTTTCGCCGTGCAGTGGTTTACACCAAATTTATGGTCTGTTTTTTTTTTGGTAAGTATTTATAGACATACTTTCATCCATCAGCGGAATATGTTGTTTCGTTTGGGTTTTTCAGATAAGCAGACATATCTGAAAACAGCACTGTCAGTATCATGCCGCCCCAGAGGAACACAAAGTCGCGGCACTTAGCTAGGTGGAATGGCACATATTTGTTGTGTAAATATAGCAGGTATATCTTACAAAAACTGCCTGGCGAAACGCGATAACCGAAAACAACAGCGCCGGAGAGTGCTTGCTTCCCTTTAGGAAGGGGGTAGATCTGACGTCACCCAGAACCAGCAGTGAATATCTTTCGCATTTATTCGCCAGTGTCGCGGCAATCCGAGCTCTAGCGGCTTTTCCAAATTGATTATAAATGTCACCGGCAACCGCTAGTTGCCAAAATTGCTGGGAGTGATATCCACAAACAATTGAAGCCAATTATATACATTTTAAGATATAAATTTGTTAATCCCTGTATGCATCCTTTGACCTGCATACGGACATTTTTGTTCTCCGTGCACCGCGTCCATCGAAAAATTTGGGATGAAACCGACGTCTTCAAGGCGCGTGCGATTATCAGCAGACATGTCGACACTGAATGGATTCCACGATTTTTGTCATAAACGTTTTTATAAATTCTGTATACATATATTGACCACAGGGACCGTTAAATAAAACTTGGACACACCCGAGGAAATTCGGCTAGGAATAAAGATTTTGTATAATTCGTGTTGTCCTTGAATATAAAAACAGCTAGTGTCGATCCAGATGTTCAATTTAAAATTGAATAAAAACTTGAAAGTGAGCCATTAGAAAATTTTTGGAGTTACCACGTTAAAACTTGTATTGAATTTCTAGTGAGCTTCCATGGAGTTTGTTGCTTTAGTGATGCCCATACCATTATTAAAAACTGCTTTCATGGAAGAGACTCCATAGAACTTTCACTGAACGAGTTCGCTAAAGTGTGTATAGAATGTTTATCGAGTCTGAGTAGAGTGAGTCTTCATGGGAAGGTCTTTTTTTAAATTCTATAGAGATCTTGTAGAGATGAGTAGAGTTAGGTTTTTTAGGGAAATCTGTTTGGAAATTCGATAGAGGTCTTTTTAAAGATGAGTAGAGGGAGTTTTTATGGGGAGGTCTTTTTTGAAATTCAGTAGCGATGTTATAGAGATGACTCGTTAGGGCATGAGTCTGCCATGAGTTTTAATGAGTTCCTTTAGACTCTGTAAGAACTCTATAAAAGTTTATTAAGATCGCAAGAATAATTTTATAAGGGTAGCGGGGCGCAGCGACCCGCAGCTGTTTTTTAAAGGATTCGATACGGTTCTATCACTTGCGCGTTCACAGGCAGCGCTGATGGGCTACATATTTACTTCGACGTCAGTAGACACACCACTGAACAATGAACAGGACAATGACGCCTGTGTGGTTGCCTGTTTTATACACGCGTTCAAATAATATCAACTCAATCAACATCAATAAATATCGACGTCCAAGTGAGTTCGTGGCGCTCAATATTTTCGATTTATTGGCCGACTGAATCCTGAATACCCTAAGTTGCTTCTTTTTTGAAAAGGGGTCTTGTACCTCGAACACGTCCGACTGATAGGTACTGTCCTCCGCCCAGTAGTCATGCAACGCATGCGACGCGATATATCCCATGACCTTCAGGATAAGCTAATATATTTTCATCCAGGAGTGGCTCGCGATTACTACTTCGTATGTGGCCCTTTTGTGGACCCAGCCGCGAGGACACATCAGCCATAGGATAAAAGTTTACGACCAAGTCCAACTCTGGATAGACCGGTATTACTACTAATAGGCCACTGTGTACCCCAAGATAAAAAACCTCTCCTGTTGCGCCGCGTTAGTTGAGATTCCTATTCACGTTGTATTGGTCTACATTATTAAATAAAGATTTTTAACAGGGAAGTTGTGAAGCGAATTGTAATTATTTGTGTCTGCATCTTAAAATACCAATAAATTTTTGAGCACGCCTAGGTCAGCGCAAGGCTCGCGGCGGCCAGCCGGCCAAAAAAAAATATGCCTAGCACTCTTGTGTGCGTGCCTCGAGACGATTGCCCGTAATCCCCTGCGCATGTTTGCTAAGCCAAGCTTATCCCCTTCGGGAGATTGGCCTAGATTGTGGCGACCGCCGGGAGGTTAAAAACCAAGAAAATTCCGAGTGCTCGTGTGTGCGTGCCTCGCAGAAACCACGAAGCATTCCCGGGGAACATTTGTCAAGCTAAGCATAATCACGTAGGGACACTGGCCAACGTTGGATATTAAAACTGCAGAGTTTGTTGTAGTCGTGGCAAAACATGCTCGGAATGAGAAAGACTCAGGCATTCCCCGAAATCGTGGCGACACTTGCTCGGAGCGACGAAAAAACTTCGTAGCGTATGCCCATTTAGGGTGATGTACAATGGTTATCACTTCTAAATAAAAATCACAGAAGCGCACACTTATAACAACAATGATGCGGTAAAGGTCGGTGCGGCAGCTTAGACGACGCAAACAGGCTGCAATCATGGACCTAAATCTTCGTGATGGTCGTGAAGGTTTCGTAAACCTTGCTATCTTCAAGTCTTACGCATTACTGTGAGATTTCTTCATTTTTCTGCTGCTGTGTCAGGAACAAAACATAACCATTCATTCACAAGATAGGGCGTATAAAGGGCAAAGTCCTACCCGAACCGGCTAAAACTTCAGTCATAGCGATCTTCCGAAAGCCGAAAGACAAGAAGGGCGTGCGAAGATTTGTCGGACTGGGCGCATACAACCGGCGCTTCATAAAAAACCTTTGTACAGATTGCAGGGCCGCTCACACGCTTTACGAAAGATAGCACCCCGTTTAGCTGGAAAAACGACAAAGAAAAAGCACACTGCGAGTGGCAAAAACGCCTGCAAAACCTGCCCGTTCTTGCTCATTTTGACGAAGACGCCGAAACGATATACGCTTGGTATACACCGATATTTGCTTGGCTGCCGTCCTCGTCCAAAAACAAAGCGGTTGCGAAAAAGTAATCGCCTTTGCCAGCCGTGGTCTCTTGAAGGAGGAGAAAAACTACTTAGTGCCTGAAAAGAGTGCCTCGCTATTATATGGGCGATTTCAAAATTTCGCTCTTATGTGTATGGTAGCCCATTCAAGGTTGTGACAGACCACCATGCGCTTTGTTGTGTCGCAAATTTGAAGGACCCCTGAGGCCGCCTTGGGCGGTGGAGCTTGTTGCTGCAAGATATCGATGTTACAATCCTCTAGAAATCCGGCAGGAAACACTCCGACGCCGACTGCCTGTACTGCGCTCCCGTCGACTCACCACCATAAGACTCTGATGAAGACAGCGCGTTCTTCCGAGTCTTGAAGGAGAGCGACCTAGCCGCCCAACAGCGTGCCGACCCCGACTTACGCGTCACAATCGACTACCTCGAATGATGCAGCGTCGCCGTGCCTAGGACCTTCAAACGCGAACTACAAGCATTCAACCTGAAAAACGCCATTCTCGTGAAGAATTTCAGCACCGAAACAAGAACGAATTATCTTCTTGTCGTACCCGCAGACCTTGGTGACGAAAGTTTGGAAGCGTGCCACGACTACCAGTCTCCCGGACATCTCAGCACAGCCCGCCAATTTAGAAAAATCAAGGGAAAGTACTACTGGCCGCGCCTTAAATCTGACGTCACCCACTACATCCGCAGCTTCCGTTTTTGCCAGTGACGAAAAACGCCACCGACTAGACCCGCCTGACTTCTGCACCAGATCGCCGTCCCATCGACGCTCTTCCAAGATATTGGAATGGACCTTCTGGGCCCGCCCCCTACCTCACGATCCGAGAACAAGTTGATTGTCGTAGCGACAGACAACATGAAACGCTACGCAGAGACCACCGCTCTCCCGAGGGGGACTGAACAAGAAGTGGCAAAGTTCTTCATAAGCCAAATTGTGCGGCGACATGGAGCCCCGGAAGGCCCAATCACGAACCGCGCAACGGCCTTTACTGCGGAGCTGATGCAAGAAATATTGCACTACAGCAACACGGATACCCAATAACCACGGCGTACCACCCCCAAACGAACGGACTAACGGAACGTCTGAACAAGACAATCGCGGATGTGCTGTCAATGTACTTCGACGTGGAACATAAGACTTGGGACGACGTGCTCCTGTATGTCACGCTTGCGTATAACACGGCTATCCAGGAAACTACGCAGATGACGCTGTTGGAGGTTGTCTACGGAAGACACGCAACTACGATGCTTGACGCCATGCTTCGGCAAGTAGAAGACGACGACCTCAACCCCTATGTCCAAAGATACCTTCAGCGTGCGGTGGAGGCCTGCCAGCTCGCTCGAGTTCCTACAACGGACAGCAGCTGGTGGATGCCGGGCGCTTCAATCTCCGACGCGGAGACGCTGAGTACTACCCGGGGGATCACATTTTGAGTTGAACTCCTATCCGACTACGCGGACTCAGTGAGAAGCCTCTGCGGCGTATTCCGGACCCAAGATTCTACGACGTGTCGGCCTAAGTACCTACCTGCTGATCCCCGATGGTGTTTCTGGAACATCACGACGACGCACGCGACAAGTAGTCATCCACGTGGTTCGCCTCAAACCTCACTGTGAGGATGACTGAATTTTTTGTATTGCGGTTGCTGTCTATTCGGACTGTCGTGTTATTTTATCATCGCGTGAATGCATTCCTAAAGGGGGAGTGATGCCCCAAACCATGAGTGGGGCTGTTTACTGTCTGTTTTTACTGCCTCGCCACGCCAGGCTCTATTATAAGTGTTTCAATCGAAGCGCGTCTTTCATTCTTTATTTTTATGCCACACGGGCCATGCCATTCAGGTAAGCAGGCTATTTCACCCTAACATCACTAGCCCAGAATAAGCATCTTTGATCTATATTGTTCTGAATGTAAATCGACGGTTCCAGAAACACTCGCGGGGAAGGATAAAAGCCTGCAAAGCAAATGCCGCGGAATTCGACTCTAGACGGTCGCCTACGCACGTCACTTACTTGACTGCTGTCTCGCCGCCTATGTATTCTTTCTTTGAGTTGTCAGGGGAGCACAAGTTCGCTCCAATAAACTTGTTTTTTCCCTCAAGACAACTGCGTTATGTTTGGCTTCATGACAATACAGACGGCTGAAGAAACACCGGCCATCGACACACATCTCATGCACATTTGGGGAGCCTGTCGGTCCCACAAAACGCTGGAGCCGGCAAAAGCTTAACAGAAAACCTAAGCTAAGGATAGCACGACTCACACAGCAAGTCGAACAATACGCCGTGGGGATTCCCCGAAATATTTGGATCGCTAAGTGCAACTCAGTGACTGGAGCTCTCAGCTTCAGGAAAACCTTGTGCATATTACGGTATCTTATCGAGCTGACCCGCGCACTGGTGAAAGCCCACAAAAGGTGAGTTGCGCCTTTCATTCCTTTCCAAGCACTAATCAAGAACGAGCGCATTCGCTAGAAAACATATATTTTTCCGCTGCTATCACACAATACGCGGTATCTCTTACTTACAAAGGGACGCCTTATGAGGCCCTCAGTGCTTCTTAAAATTTTGAGGAAACAAATGCAGCGCTTGGGAATGTGAGGAGGGATATCCTCCAGGTGACGACCGCATCACGGTCAAACTGCTAGCAAACCTTAGCGAAAAGTAGATTCAGGAGCTTACAGACCTTTTTTTTTATTTGAAACATTTCACGAGCGGAAAGTACATTTAAACATAAGGAAGGCGGAGGAGAAAATGCTAAAGCCTGACGAGGCCCTTCCTCCCAAGATAGCTTGCACCGAGGTCGGGAGCAGCACACATCACAAAAAGAAATTAAAAAAAAATAGATGCAATATTTTCTTTTATCATGCAGAAAAGAAACTAAAAAATCTTAAAACATAAAAAACTAACAACATAGCTAGCACATTTTTCAAATCCCAAAAAAACAAATAAATTGTCATCGTAAGAGAAATAAAAATATACACTCACAAATACCATGCCCTGACAATTTTATTGCTTTAATTTACATATCAGCAGAAAAGATTGAAAAAAGCGTGACATGCACACGTTTATTAGAGCCTAACAGCTCAATTAAAAGTGAAAACACGACAAGAAGCCCAAGTTTAACACAGAAAGTTACTCAACCTAAACATAAAAACCAAGCATTGTTAAAGTAAGAAACGCAAACGTAACAATCTTTCCGGGAAAATTATAGTCTGCTAACGCATTGCAAACTGGGCATATCATTATAGCAATACCTGAAGCGAATGTTTTTAAACAGTTTTACGGATTTAAATTCTTTTATAAGCACTTCAATCTCCTCGTTATTTTTAAAACGAAAATGACCTGATATTGCTTCAACTGAATGCCGGAATGGCACCTGATACCTAGAAGAATGGAAAACATGAATCGTGAACTTTATTCCCAAACATGGTAAAGAGATAGAGACGGAAAACTTACGGCGTATTTCTCCAACCTAGTGTGTTGAAAAACTCATGGAAAAGATGGTCTGCTTGCGTCTCTGTGCTTAAATTAAGGAACATAGTCTCGTCGACCCAACCACGTTTGGTTTTCGGGCACAGCTGTCAACCCAATACGTTCTCCTCCCGCTTAAACGGAAGGTGATCGACCCCCTCGGGGAGAACGTGGGGACAGGGTCATCTTAACACTAGACTTCAAAGGTGCATTCGACAACGTAATGCACAGCAAAATTCTTAGTCTCCGAAATTCCACAAATTGCGGACAAAAATACTTTCGTTATATTCAGGATTGTCTTCATTGAAGGAAGGCATACATAAAAATTGTTGGAACAAATATTGGACCCATACTGATCGGTACTCGTGGCACACCTCAAGGAGTAGTGCTTCCCTCCCTCTGTTAAACGCGGCCACCATGAAAATTCCTGATAGACTCAAAATGGTAGACGAGGTCCGCAACGCTATATCCGCGGACGGAGTTTCTTGCCCCGCAGGCTCCGAAGGAATCGTCGGCTTGTAAGTAAAAAAAACTTTGCTTTAAATACCGGGGTAAAATGAAAGTAGCGTTTTAACCAGGACCGCCAAGACGAGGCGTACAAAATGAGAAACAGGGTATACGTGAGAATAGAATAGCAGACCCCTGGCCTTGCGAGGAACTATCGCCAGAATAGACGGCCCTTCCCGCATCGCTGAAGGGCTGTCAGATGTGACATGTAGAGTGAAATGGATCCGACATGAAAATGAAAAAGTCCTCACACTCACTAAACTGAAAGTAGCCACAGCCACAGATGTTCCGTCAAAGCAGCACTCAGAAAGGTGGGGAATAAAAGCTGCAGCAACAGCTCGCATCGCGAAAGCGATAGCCGAGCGGCAAGCTCATTTGCAGACGCGTTTCCTGGAGCCACCAGGGAGGAAATCATACCCAATTCGTCCTGCCAACCACGACAAGAGTAGGAGGCTCTGTACAGCCGATGCTTGGCTTCATAGTCCGTAGCAGGGACATTGCGCCTACCCATCGATTGTGAGCAACCGTCCACGAGCTAGTTGAGGTTCCACCCTAACCGTTCTCAATCCTGCCCTAGAGATAATGGTTGACAGGGCGGGGTTATGTAACAACGTCCACTTTAACCATGTACATACGAGTTCATAGGGCATTTATCCGTGAACTTTACTGGTGCCGAACCGTCTCACAGAGTGATATAACAGTATTCGCTGTGCTGCTGTGTCGTTGTGGGATTGTGTTTCTCCTATTGCGCGGAACCAGCCATAAACTTTGGGACCGCATTTGTAAAATACCTCCGCAAAGACAAGTCTTCTTTGTTGATAGGCCGTGGTTACGTTCGGGTGTTAACACCTGCCGCTGACTGCATGCCACCGAATCACGGAAGAGCTCACGCGTGCAAACCATCGAGGCGAATTCCCCTGCTTACCCCGGCGCCCAGCAGACGCGTTACCTATGCGGACGGAGCGCTCATCGACCAGCCAGCCCGCGGTTCAGAAACCAGTATTCAGCACCGTCTCCCTCCACGCTCCGGGGGAGGGCATAAGAGGGCCCGCACGGCCCTCCATTGCTATCTCACCACACGCAGTAGTCGGAGCAACGCCACATAGAGAGGGTTTCAAGGCCGGGTTTCTTGTGGGCACACGTCACCACCCGTCACAGGTAGCGGGTTGGGTTCTCCCGCACGATGGCCGGCGAGGAGGGAAGGGTCACTGAACTTACTCCTGAATGCGGGAGAACCAGTTTGACCACGCGAAGCACGAACAGGCACAGTTTGCGTCAGTGACAGGAAGCGCTTGTGGAGCAATTTTTCTTATTTCCGCACTTGTTAGAGTCAAATTCGGTAGCTAGCTAAGTGTGGGCAGAGAGTGCACTGTTGTGAGTACTAAGTGAAGTGCTATGTGCTTTGTATCGTACCCTGGCAAATGACGTGCAGGTGCTGTGTTCGTCGCTGCAACGAAGCCACTATTCGAGACCAGAAGTGCACATTTTACCTTTCTTAAAAATGAGCCGACGTAAGAACAATATGCACGGGCCATCCCGAGGGGTAACCTGTCAGTGAAGATGGTTGTGGTTCGTTTCCCTGAAGTCCGGAGTCGATCAGGAACCCAATCGCGCGGGCTCCGGTTGATTTGGCAGGAGGCTGGCAGGGCGATGGTTTTGAAGTTCTTGAAGATGGCGGGCGAATTGACGAACTCGGAGCGTTGAGGTTGATAAAATGAAACGAAGGGTTTATATACAGCTAATTACAGTAGAAAAACTGGGTAAATAAGCAGAAAAAGGAAAAACTTCAAACTTCAGCTAGACGCTAGCTCCGAGTGCGCACAAATCACTCGAGCTTCTCAACTTCGTCTAACTCTCCTATTCTTGTGGCGTACACAAACCGCTCGAGAAACTACGGCCGAGACTCTGTCTCGCCGCAAGATCCGTCTAGTTACGCGGCACGGCGCTGTACCATAAACCTCCGACGCAATCTTAACCTCTAGGCTAGGGGGCTCACAAATCCCAACCTAGCTTTAACGGTCGAGACTCTTTGTCCCGCAGGGAACTGTCCAGCTCGGCGCTCTGACGAGAACGATTTCCAACGGTCAAGTTCGGCCTCATAACACCTCGCGATCACCCTCCCTCGCGAACGCCCCTGTAGCGTTCGTACACGCGTAAGTGAGTGCCCAAATTCACATAGACAGCTGTCGCTCAGCGCGCTACGGAATATTCAGTGAGGCGCCGCCATATTTGGGTCAACGGTACGCTCGCGGACGAGCACGGGTGTGCGACCCCGTGGGGTGAGAGCGAAAGGCGGCGACAGTGCACTGTGGCGCCCGGGCCGCGTTAACAATCATGTATCGGCCGGCTCGCGCGGTAATTCCACTACCTCCGCCCGTCACGTCGACGGTTCTCGGAAACCGGCAGCGCCATATGCGTTCTCAATGGGGGATAATCCCTGTGGTATTCGTTGGGTCAGACAATCGGTCTCCCATGCGCGCCGTGATGAATTGGCGACGGCTGTGGCGTAGAGTCCACAGTGCTGAGGCCCTTGACAGAGTGGCGGGTTCTCACGCGCAGCCCGGGTGCCTGGCCGCTGATCTCATAACTGGACCTTACAACTCCCCCCTTTAAGAGGGTTACTAAACCTCTTGGTTCACTTAATACGAAAAGAATTAATAAGGGCCACTCGTTTCGTCCTCCTTCAGCAATAATAGTGGAACAAACAAACAAACAAAAAAAACACGTGGAAGGAGCAAGGTATAACCACAAATGAGCCCCTGTCATTTCTGCAGTTCAGTTGATCCGAACTCTCTCTCACCTAAGCTACACACACTACCTATTCACCAGCCGTTCAACAGGGACAGAATACTCTAGCAAACCGGAAACACACCAAAAAATGCTAAAAAGACCTAGTGCGAGTTCGGAGAAATTGGGTCGTGTCTCCGGGGCGCGTAAATGCGACGAACAACGAGACAACTCAACCTATAACACTGATGCGCGCTATAACAGCAACCACGCACAAACATTTCGGCACTCGACAACAAGAACAAAAGGAATAAGGACTGGCAAAGAACACGAGCAATTTTGAAGTCAACAAAAATAAAACGTTAAGAAAGTTTGTATTGCTGCTATGCGCACGCGCGCAAATGTCCTGCTTGACAGCGTAGCCTATTAACGTTCCTTCAAGAATGTTCGGCTGTGCTTTCGCTCACTTGCGGTGCACAGAACGATCAGTTCGGTGTGCGGATCGATCAATTCGGTGCACGAATCGAGCACACAAGGCATCTCTTCGCGCACAACCATGGCACACACACACACACACACAAACACACACACACACACACACACACACACACACACACACACACACACACCATCAACAAAAAAGGACGGGTGAACGGGAACGTTCACGTGCGTCGTGGCAGTATTAGGACAGGGAGGCAATTCAATAATTGCCTCCCCGAGCAACATTGAAAAACCGAGTAGTGCATTCGAGTATTTCCAACCCCTCTGCAGATGATCCGGACCGTGCAGCGTTGCAATGTCAACGCAAGTCTCGACAATTTAGCCCCATGAGGCGAGCACAACTTCGGGGAAGACGGAGTGGTATCGCAAAATTTGACTTAGCTTCCTGTCCTACAGGCCGAGTGGCCATGCCTCTCCAAGGCCCCAACGTAAGGCAATGCTGCGTGCTGGCAGCGTGAGCACAGGGTTTGTGCTGGAGCGGAATGGCGGCCCGCGAACGCCACGACCTTCTCGACATCATTCTTTCCCCTAAGCACAGACTGCCCCACAACAACCTCACAAGCACGTGACATTACCAAAAACCGTTCGTGCACGCTAGGTGCATTCTGAGCAGCGGCCTGACAAAGACAGTTTTTCGGCTGTCCTAGCACGCACTCATCCTGGCACAACTCAGAACTAGCTTCTGTGACACACTGCGAGGTCGCAGAACTTAGTGCGTCAACCCATCCAGGGCGGCTCCCGACTAAATCTCGGTAATGGCTGCAACCAACACTAACGCTACGAAGCTCCATCTCTGACACCGCTTTCGCGAGATCGCCGATTGCGTCTCGTTCCTCTGTTTCAACTGTAGCTGCCTCCTCACATGGTTTTTCCCTCTCCTTCGCAGCCTCCTCGGGAGCTCTCATTCTTAGTTTCGCAGTCTCCACGCATGCGTTTTCGTGTTCTCCATCGGCCTCCTCGGTTACACTCTCACCATCAAGACTACCACACCCACGCGACATCTGCGTATCGTTCCTACCCTCTTCAAACGTGTGAGCTCCTCATCGTCCGTCTTCTCGCGTTCTCTTTCACTTCCTCTTCCATATTCTACATGTTCAACCCAGTCAAACTTCTCAACTCCTTATTCCGCCTTTAACTCCTGCTTTTCCTCAGCCTGATCGTCACACGCTTTCTCGTCTTCTAGCTCCCTTCTCTTCTGGGCGAGCTCCTAAACGCCCGACACGGAGTTCGCTTTCTTGTGCAACTTTCGAGCGTAATTGGGAGCGCGGGGGGCCTAAGAATTTCCGGCGCGGCTCCAGTCTCCTCCGGTCCACCGATTAGAATTTGGGTACTGCCCGTGCCAGCAAGTTCAGCACGCATTAGCGCCGTGTCCAGTGCAAAAGCAGTTGGCGGCTCTACACCCACGACAACAGGGCTACCCTTTGACTCTGCTCCAATACCGGACGCGCTCGCAGGTATGCTCCGCGTCTCGTTTCCTTTTCTATGCAGCTGTTCACGGCTGAGCCGCTCGCTTCCAGTGCGCAGCCATGGCCGCTTATCTGGTTCTCAGGCGGCATCAAATTGAAAACCGGGCTGCCCCCATTCAACTTTGCAGTCGCTATAAAACTAGCTAAGTCTGTGCCCCATTGTTAATGCTCGCGGGCGTCTGAGTGCAAGGGCGTCTGCCTTCTCCACTTCAGCTCTAACTCATACCCCGCGGCGGCCGCTTTTCTGATGGAGGCGAAAAGCAAAAACGCCCGTGTTTACGAGATTTCGGCGCACGTTAAAGATCCCCAGGTGGTCAAAATTAACCCGGAGCCCTCCACTTCGGCGCGCCTCATCGCCTGCGTTGCGTCGGCGCGTTAAACCCCACAATCAAATCAATCTAACTCATACCTTAACAGCCGCTCTTCAGATTCGAGCCGAAGTTTTTGTATACGCTCTTTGGATTCTCGCGCCTCTCTTCTCTCCCTCTCCTACGCTTCGCGCGCTTCTTTTCCCTCTGCTCCGCCGCCGTTCGCGCTCTTTCTTCCGCTTCGCGCGCTTCTTTTCTCTCTCGCTCCGTTGCCTCTCGCGCTCTTTCCTCCTGGCACTCCGCCGCTTTGCGCGCTGCTTTTTTCTCCCGTTCTTCTCACTCCAACTCGATTCGTCTAAGAATTATCTTCTCAGACTCTGCTTGGACAACCCCTTCTAACGCCATTCCTCCTTGAGATGGCGCCTCAACTGTCCGACCATTTACGTCTCCTTCGGCCATTTTCGCAAGCATGCTCCCCGTGAAGACTATGCAACCCCAGACTCAGCCTACACCGCCTGCACACATCGCTCGAAAAACGGAGGCCGAGACTCTGTCTCGCAGCAAGATCCGTGTAGTTGCCCGGTACGACGCTCACCCTAAACCTCCGACGCGATCTTAACCTCCAGCCTAGGGGGCTCACAAATCCCAACCTAGCTTTAATGGTCGACACTCCTTGTCCCGGCTTACAACTGCCCAGCTCGGCGCTAAGACGAGAACGATTTCCAACGGCCTTATAACACTTCGAGATCACCCTCTCTTGGTAACGCCCCTGTAGCGTTCGTACAGGCGTAAGGGAGTGCCAAAATTCACGTATACAGCTGTCACTCAGCGTGCTACGGAATATTCAATGAGGTACCACCATCTTTGGTTCAACGGCACGCTCGTGGACGAGCAGGTGTGCGCGACCCCGCGGGGTGAGAGGGAAAGGCGACGACAGTGCACTGTGCCGCCCGGGGCGCGCTAACAATGGTGTCTCGCCCGGCGCGCTCTTCGACGCCGGTAATTCCACCACCTCCGTGCATCACGTCGACGGTTCTCGGTACCCGGCGGCGCCGTCTGCGTTCTCAATGGGGAATTATCCCTGTGGTATTCTGTGGGCCAGACAATCCATCACCCGTGCGCGCCGTGACGAATTGGCGACGGCTGCGGCGTAGAGTCCACAGTGCTGAGCCCCCAGACAGAGTGGCGGGTTCTCACGCGCAGCCCGGGCACCTGGTCACTGATCTCATTAGTAGACCTTACACTGTCTATACATCAACACTCAAAGGTAAGAACATTTAGCTTTGTCTATCGAAAAGATTTGAACGATGAGATTCGGGCTTGATTGAGGACATGTAATGGACGCGTTATTATTGCATCCAGTAAATACTGTAGATGAATTAACTAGCATTTACGTTAACGTGAATACTTTTAAGTGTTTTGCAAGCATCTTTTAAGGCAGACGACATTCTGTGTTACCAGGTCATTTTGATGAAGTAACGCGACAAACTGTTACAACGTCAATTTTCGGGGTACGACTACGCGAAGCCCGCTTTCTCTAAAGTATCCGAACTACTCGAGCAAAAAAGAAGAGAAGAGAACCTTGTAACGAAATGAAGACGATTAGAAATTGCTTCTCGGCAGAAACCAGTAGCCTAGTCAGTTCTCACTGCAGGAAAGAGATTGAAGCGCAGAACATTTTTTCCGCAAATAATTTTATTGTGCGAATCAGAACCCGGCAGTTTAATTCCCGACTCGCTATTTAAAACAACGGCAGTGTAACTTTGCTGCATATCAATGACAACCAAGTGCTCAGAATGAATTACTCACTTGTAATCAAGCCAGAGCTCAGAGTCCACACACTGCAGTGTGACTGCTTGCCCAGCAGCTGAAGTGCGATAGCTGTAATGATGTGCCCTGACTATAAAAAAACAGCAGCAAGGTTTAGTCAGCTCACTGCTAGTACAGCATTTATAGGGATATTCGCAGGGGTGAAAGCTATGACCCAAAATTATGTGTTGTCATTCATAAATTTCCGCGAGGCAGCATATAAAATTTAAGTGGTTTTAAAGCATGGGCTTCGTTGTAGCATTATTTCAGGCTCAAGAACAACGCTTTTTCAAGAACAACAACCACTAATAATTGTTGTCGATAACACTTTGCTGTAGTTGAGCAGTGCTTGAATTGTTTTTTTAAGAGTAACGACATTTGTAATATGATTACTTTTTTCTGTTATTGATTACATAATTGCATGTTAAAAATATTCAGAACTCACACAACGTCTTCTTGTTACTCACAGAAGAGGAGTTGTGCTTTGAAATCTGACATGGTAGCGCGCACGAACAAAATAAGCTTGATGTAACTTTAAGGTACTTGCAAAAACGTGCCGATTTTTTTTATTAGGTTAAGCGGCCACCTAGCTAATTATGCCAATCTGTATGTGTATATACGCGCTACCGAATTAAAAAATATTTGTGAAAAGTAACGGGTTAAGAATATGATTACTCTATAGTAATTTTTTGTTCTTTTTCTGGGGCTGTAATTTCAGTCAGTTGGTTTTTCTGGTGAAACATTGTAAGGTATTTGGTTACGTTTTTTCAGTACTGTGTAAAAGTCTGCCATGAACGTCCGCCGACTGCTCAAAAACAAGATTTTCAACTCAAATAGAAACTCGTCTGTGTGATACAACTTTTTTTATTCTTATAATAATTCGTAATGGCAGAAGCGGGCCGCGGAATTGGAAGCCGTTGCAGTCGCATCGCTTCTCTAGCATGCTCGCGTGCGGCCCGAGTCAGCCCGGTGGTGCTACGTCACTGAGCCAGCCTACCGTTCTTGAAAACCTTATCTAGGTGGCCTTGGTCGGGGATGCCATAGGGGACATCCGAATGCTCACCCGCATCAACCAGCTCACCCGCATCTGGCCTAGATCAGCACGATGGTCGTCCCTTGTCCGCATCTACGAACATCAGCGAGCCCGCAACGTCTCCTTGACTTCACCCCCACCCGTGCCTTGCATCGTGCGTGCACACCCTCACGTACTGAAACGTCAATCCTCGTCTTCCCGGTACAACAGAGCACGGGCATACCGTATACCCCGTACCCAGAAACAGAGCCATCGACGATATTCAACGTCAGCCGCTTCCCTTACCTGCTGATACGAGTCACTGCATCTCGGTGGGTGAGCGCGTCGGCACGAGTCCAACTTTATTGTTACGTAAATTGTTTCTTTATCCAAACCTGTGTTGCGTCTTTTACCGTCTACTGCGTGTGGACCCACGTAGCGGGTAGCGTGACGCTATCTTTTTATGGAAGAGGGGGGGGGGGGGCGTCACACAAGAAATATCAAGTGTGTGGGATCGGCAACTTTGCCAGCTTTGAACATCACCAATTTTTCTAAACCAAAATTTCTAAACATCCCTTTCGCCTTACGAGCGGAGACTCATGACCAAATCAGTAAATATTTTTTTGTGAACTGGATAAGTAACCTTTTTCAACAAAACCACACGACAGACTATTCCGCCATCCCGCATAGAAAATGAGTCTGTAACATCACCCAAGCTACAGCGAAAGGCATATTTGTAACATAGGGGCGGAGCCAGGGAAACACTCAAAAGTGTTTTTAGAAATGTCTACCGGCTGCGTACGTTAGCAAGGACCAAATGAATACCTCCAAAAAGGCGCGAATAAAGCAATTCTACTAAAGAACAATTACCCTTTTAATAATTAATGGCTTTATTCACTTTAAAAAATACAGCCGTAGCGAGAACATTACGCCATCAAAAACGATTTTTGAAGCTTCAACAACCCAGTCCCTGCTGTTTCGCCTGGCGTTAATGAATGCTGAAATAAGGCAGTCGGGCAATCTTTTCTCAGGAATAGATTTATGTATTAACGCATACCCGGCACACAACAGTGTCACTTTGTCGTAAGGGTAGGCGAAAACTAATGAAGTAATAAAAGAGAAAGCACCCCAATAAGTACATCAGCCTCGCAGTGGACGTATAACAGCAGCTGTACAAGCATTGGGAATATAGAAAACTGTAAGGTCGTAACTTCTCAAGATAATTTTGCGAGGTTGTAAAAGAAGCCACGGTTCGTTAGAATAAGAATACCACACACAAATATTTTTACATAGTAAAAATATTTGTGTGTGGTAATGTAAAATTGTTATATCTTTCCTTCCATGCTGTTTGATCCCGTTTCGGAATAACTGTATAGAATACAGAAAAATACCAATATTTCAAACTAGAATATTTTACCCGTTTGGTTATTTCAAACAAATTTGTAATTTATGTTTGGCCGTTTATGTTTAGAATGCATTTTACAGCCGCAAAATAAAAATTACTTTTTTGAGTATATCAGGTTATTTCGCACTTTTAACAGCCAAGCTGATAAGCAAATCATTTCGTGCCCGCAGTTAAAATACAAAGAAAATGCCCAGTGCACGTGAGCGCGTGCTTTGTGGGAACCGCTGGGCTGTGAAAAAAAAAAATGCGAGCGCTCCTGTGCGCGTGCATCAACGCGTCCGCCCGGCGTCACTGGCGCACGTTTCTGAAGAAAAGCGTACCCGCCTAAAGAGATAGGCGAAGATATGCCAAAACATTCAGCGTTCGGACTACTCGTGAAAACATGCTCGGAAATAAAAAGACACGTCATAGCGTACGGGCTCTCAAGGTGATGTAGGATGACTATCACTTCCAAAATGATAGAGAAAGGTTGTACTTACAGCAACAATGGTGTAGTAAAGGTCATTGCGGCTCGGAAGAAGAAGCAAATTTGCTTTAATTGTGGACTTAAACATCCGTATTGGTTGTGAAGGTTTCATACAGCTTCGCTAACTTCAAGTCGTACACGTTAGTGCGAAGTTTCTTTTTCTTTTTTGATCGCCCATGCGGGAACGTATCTGCTCAATTTGCGCTTCCAACTACCCAAACAATCCAACAATCAAAAATTCAGCTTTGGGTACACCACAAGGTTGTATGTTCACCAGGTCATATTCATAAAAGCTTCTCATAATTCAAACAAAATGCTGGAGTTACTATTAGTCTGAAATATTTCGAGTGCAGCGTATGTCAAATTCTGCTGCTACACTCTGCTTGTCACAAGAGGAAAACTTTTCTGGCAAGTAATCTTGGCGTCGTTGTGATTACTGCGGTGGCTACAGGTGGCAATTTTATCTTCACCGGGTGCTTGTCTGTGCTTCCTGTGGGTTCTCTTGCATGTTGTTGGATGAAAATTTTCCGTGGTCGACCAAGTTTCATACCGACACGCAGGAGGAGGCGCTTCAAGTTCTATCGCTGTACACAAAACATTTATCGGAAAAACCATTCGAGTGTAGTGATTGTGAGCGATCATTGCCATTGTCATACATTGTCATACTTTCTCCTAAGGGGTCGTTATTATCCGTCTTTTACGGCGAAAGTAAGGCTTTGCTAGCCCTTCTAGTAATCACAAAAATACACTAATAGGGCAAACGTTATTTAAACTTTTTCAATTCGCACTCGTATTTCCCATCTGTAGCCTTTTAGTAGTGCGATGGGGTTTTGTCCTTGCCAATGCGATAATCCTGTCAGAAGGAGTTGCTCCTTACCGTGTTGATGTGTTCTTGATATGTTAAGCGTTTGTTCACTCATGCATCAGTATTTTACAGCGTTCAAAGCGTGTCGTCAATTTGCCGAGAGTGTTTTGGCATTCCTTAATTTTAAACTGCTTTGTTATGCCTAGGAGGCTTGGGCAATCGCCTTGTTAGCCCCACATCTATGTGTTAGGCGTGAACATGCCGGGCTGATTCCGTAATACCCGGATCAAAATATCTGTGTAGGCCTCAGTACGCGCCTCTTACAAGTCTTCAAGTAGAACGCTACAAATAATTCGCTAGGTACGCCTTTATACGGCAAAGCCAATAGGGGAGTTGAACGGATCTTGGACTTCCGTTCCGTGAGGCCGGTGTTGAACATCCATGCCCATCATCATCACATTTTATTTTCTTTACCGTCGCGTACTTTTGGAAGCGTCTGATCTAAAAAAAAATGCCTTGTTTTCGCATATACGAATATTTGTTGGTTTTGTATAAAAACGGTATTTCCTGGCAAATCATTTAAGCGACCAGGTAGGCGTAAGCGTAGAATTGTTGGAAATAACAGCGCGACCCACACTGCGCAAGTAACTGAGATTTTTTTAGATTTTTTTTGTGCTTGTCCTTTGAGCAACTATAGAAATGACGGCCCATTACCATAAATGCTCACGTAAAACAGGGCAGTGTCTTTTAACAGCGTATATTAGGAAATTTGAGAACACTATCACTGGCAATCCATGTTGAGCTACTAGATGTTTTACCTAAACAAAAATTGTAAAAGACACCCTGGCACAGAACGGCAATGCTAGTGGAATATTCGCTCTATATTTTTCATGAGGCGGTGGTAAGAGACTTGCGAAAATAAGTAAAATTCTGGCTTCAGAAAGTTGTTTGGGGCATTTTGTAATGAGTTTTTACAAACTTCGTGGGTCAGGTAGGGCGTTGCATGAACGACGGTGACATTAGAGGTCCCTGACAAGTTAGAATAAACTGAACTAACAGGTAATCATATAAATTTTGATCTGAGGTGAAACTAAATTTTTCAAGCTTACGACTAAAACACAGAAATCCACATATAAAAGTACTATTAAACACTCACTAGGCGCCCCATCAAAACCGTAAGGATTCTGAAAGGCCCCTTGGTGGAATAGTGGACGTGACGTAGAAGGGAGGTGAAGATAAATTGGTAACAACTGCAGATATAAGTACCAAACATTGTGAGAAACTTAAAATGTCACCGGCAATGTTATAAGAAGTCTTAAAAGAGGGTCTGGCTTTTGTTTATTGCATGTGCTAACCTCGCCGCATTTCCACTACATTGCTATCGTTTTAACTACAAGTACTGCTGGCCACACGGCTGTGCTAGCAGGAGAGGGACTATTGTAGTTGTGTGAGTAGGTTTTCAGCACAGTTAACACTAGTACACTGAATAATAAATTCTTATAGGTCGTTTTATTGTCCAGTTGTGCGGGGAAACCTGATTCTGAAAACAGTTAGATCGGCAAGAGCAAAAAGGTCCACCTTCAGAGTGATTTATTCTGGCGGAGTTAGGTGGTGGTGAATACATTCAATATATCTCTGAATCAACTAATTTTACATTTCTACCTTTTCGTGCACAAAGATACAAATAACCATTGTCTTTCTTGTGAATGTCTTTATTGTGGATATTCTTGCCTTTTTTAAAACGTGAAGTGGTTAGCGGTTAGCATCCTGGCCATTTTACGTTGGGCACGCTTTTTGCTACCTCCGCAGTTTTGGTTTAACCATTTGACTAAAGGTGTGCCAAAATGTCAAAATGCAAGTTTTTTTTGTGGTGGTATTGTAAGCGGTAGAAACTTTTTGTACACAAAACAGGTGGTCAAACATCAACGAGCAACATGTGCTCTTCCTAAAAAACAGCTTAAAATTTTGTTTGATGATAGAATATTTATTTATTTCAGGGAAATAATGCGCCGAATTTACACACCTGGTCAATGAGGCACGCCGGATTTAAGTCTCCGGAACAATTTGACCCTTTAGAGATCTTTTACTTGGGCAGAACTATCACCGCACGGGTATTTTGGCTTTACCCATCAACCAAAAAAGCAGCCACCATAGGCTGTTTAACACCCACGTCCTTTCGACGAGGCCTTAGAGCCAGAGCCACTACGCCGGTCCTATTTGTCAGTCTATATCCAAAAACAGAGTGCAAAATTGATATACCGTCATAAAAGTGCATGGCGAACTGGGGCAAAAACACTAGTTTTTTAAAGTGAAGCAAATTTTTTCGATGGACAAACGCTTTACAATTAAGGTACCTGAACGATGAAACCATATTTTGAGTATTGCAGAAGAAAACAAATAAATCAAGCGACAGGTTACTCAATAATATTGGCAAAAAAAGTATGATCGTGCTTGGCATACTTTAAACTAAAATGTTTCTTGGCTTTGTCAACAAAAACTGCGATTATAGGCTAATTGCATTCAGTGTCAAACAAGTCCCGCGCCAAAGCAGCCCACAAAATGCGCTTCTGGATTTATAAATTTCAGCACCCATATGAAGTATTTATATATTTTTCAGCACCCATATGAAGTCTATTTATATTTTTCTGATCTAAGTTGTACTACCCCCCCCCCCCACTCTAATGCCTCAGGCGCTGTGGGTACTGTGTAAATAAATAAATAAGTGTCCCTGTGATCATCGAAGAGTATTTAAAAAAAAGCAACAGGTCGCCAACCTTCGGTATTTATTTTTTATTTCCGTAGAATAAACATATTGTCTACCTCCTACTTTTTTACTTACCTACCTACCTGCCTGCCTGCCTGCCCACCTGCCCACCCGCCTGTTTGTGCCTGCCTGCCCGTGCCTGCCTGTCTGCCCGCCCGCCTGTTCCTGTCTGCTTGCATGCCTGCCCGCCTGCCCGCCCGTGCCTGCCTGCCTGCCTGCCTGCCAGCCCACCCGCCCGCTCGCCCGCCAGCCTGCCTCCCTGCCTGACTGCCTGCCTGCCTGCCTAGCTACCTAGCTGCCTCGCTACCTTTGACTACCACACAACAGCGTCTAAACAGGTAATTTCTCTCAGATGAGCTCTTTTTAAGTACAAATACCGTGATTTATTTTACTACGCCCGCGTACGTAGCATGTACTTTGTGTAAAATGCGCCCACTCCAAATTTCGGGAGATTATTACAAAGCAAAATCTTAGTCAAAGATATGTCGCATACAGAAACATTTTCTTTACTCTTTACATATCGTAATTTTGGCAACATTGCAAATTCTCTTTATATTGAAAAAATACCAAGAGACCAGCTGATTGCAAATATATAACCGTATATTTTAATCATCTGTCTTTGCACACGAAAGAAGGAATGGCACACAGGAACTCGCACATATAAAATCCGTCACGAGCTTACTAAATTTTTTTTGCACGTTCCAGCCGCGGGGCGGCGTTGATCAAGAATGTGGTGGACAAACAGTTTTAAACATACGTTTTGCAGTATACACAAAGACGGCTTTAACGACTGATGCTTCAATACACGTTCGATGTGGCTGTCCTTGAGTCCCGTACCGCAAAAAAAAAGAAAGAGTAAGTACCAGAGAACAAGACGAAAGAGATGGTAAGGGAGAACGATATGGTTGGTCGGGCTGTTGACCCTGATAGGCTGGGCAGTTATGTGATGTGCCCACTTATAGGTGCAAAACACTGCAAGAGGTAACATGCTGAGTTACGTGCCACCGCTACAACGAAAACACGCCATTGTAAGAGGGGACACTGTAATACTTGGCACGTTTCGAGTAGGGGAAGGTCTTTGCACAGATAAAAAGACTGAGCGAGAGAGACAGAGAGAGAGAGAGAGAGAGAAGGAACAACAATAAACCAGAGTATTTTATTTGCAACTCTATTTGAATGAGCCTATTTAGGGTAAGTTTTAAAAAAGACGCTTCGATATCACAGAAAGTGAAGCCGCAAAAGTGTTTTGTATCAAACGAATGGTAAAGTTGTGTGCCAGCGAGAATTCACTAACAACATGCACCAAAAAAGTGTGCCTTTCGTGACACGTTTTCCAGTGTTCAGCCGCGTACATGTCCTTGGACTAGTAATGCCTATTCCGTATTTGTTGTTTTGTGTCCTACACACATACGTGCCTATAACAAAATAACCCAATCGCGTGCGGCATCTGTACATTCTGTGTACTGTGCTTGTTGTCATTGCGATAAACTTTCCTTCACAGTCTTGAACTAGAACACCAACTATACGTTTTCATGACGTGTCAAGTAAGCCCCCATTCTATTTTTGACTTCTCGTTCGCGCTTGTCCGAAAGGTACTTAGGAATCAGTAGATAAATTTCTATAATATTACACAATCGTTTTTTCCTGAGGAACAGGAGTAACAAATTTTGCCTAATTTGAAAGGACTAACCATTGGATGCTTACTCAACCTATCTCACACACGAACGACGTGAGTTAAATCATGAAACAGAAGAAATTGTTTTTACAATTTCTTCTGTTTCGCGGTATTTCGCGATACAGAAATATTTCGCGGTACAGAAACGTAATGTGGACAAGGGTGAGGTAAAATACAGTTGTCCCTAAAAACATAGTTTCCAGTCTGAGATCTTGCGTAAGCGATCAAGTGATACAAAAAACAAAAGTAGAAACTACAGTGAAATCCCCAGTCACGTTTCTTGCCGATGACTTCTGCCGAAAGGCCGAAAGTTCTTGTGGTGGCGGCGCCGTACGTACACGAGGTATCCCAGCGCCTCAACAACGTCAGTGAAAAGTGTGGCATGCAGCGGCCCTCAAAGATGTTGCGGGGGGTGAATAACCACTGCACTAAGCGTAACTGTGTCTTAAAGTACACAAGTAGGCTTGTGGATTGTGCGATGGTGGTGGTATACAGGGTCCCCCTGTAGTGCCACAAAGTGCCACATTGGAAAACATGCAGCTGCCCTAATGTAAGGCTCACAAAACTCAACGCAGCTGTTCATGCGCAAACTGAGTTGAAGTTCTAGCGTGTGTGTAGTCTCCTGTTTAGCTTTGGCCCTGTCCTAGTGTTCGTTGGTACGATGCCATTTTTAGTAATTTGGAGGGGTCAGCAGATCCGGCTTCTTAAAGGGGCCCTGAAAGGCATTTTGAGCACACTAAATGAACTAGCGCAATCGCTAGATTGGGTCGCCAACGTCACCTGTGCCAAGTATTACTCTTTTACGCGCAGCGGAAAGCTCACACTTTTGTTGCAAAGTTTGTCGCTTTTTTCTCACCCTTTCCTTCGTGTTTTTGGACGCCGCCATCTTCACATGTCTACATCATCGATTCCCAGATGTTCGTCATGAGCTAGACATCCTGCTATTGGGCGGCTTTTTCACGCACTTCCGGCAAAGAGATGAGTCGTCTGCTCAGCGTCGGCTCGCCGGCTGATCTGCCAGCGGAGTGCCGGAGTGCTTTGACATTTTACGACAAACGAAACAAGTGTAAACAAACGCTTAACCGTTTGTATTGAATGCAACACGGCCATAACACGACGTGGATTTTATCTTACGTGAGTACGTACCATAAATAAAGTCCCGTGGCACTTCTTTGGTGCAATCGCAGAGAACGCCCTGAGCCGAATGCCCGGGTTTGACGCGTACATTTTATTTAACTTCAAAACAATCCAGAGATGCGTTTCGAACGAACGCAACGTCACAACATGCGTTGCAAGTCTGAACCGCGATTGACAGACGATGAGTTGCCTCCTCCTGCCCGTCGTAAATACGGCACTCACCTCACACCCGGTTTGCGGGGACGAGCAGCAAGTCACAACTCTGGCGCGCAAGCGAGAAGGCTTTTAGCCAGGCACACTGCACATACCCCATGCGAGGTTGAGTGGTACGTAGTTCGAGAAAGATAATCCAGACCATGGGAAGCACTATCCACCCGCAGAAGTACAATGTCGCATTTCATCGCGAAACGAACGCGTCCACAACACACAGGAGGCGATGCACACACACACACACAGCTTCGGTCGCTGCATTGGCTTAGCTGCAAGCTTCGTTCGGACAATCAGCGATGCCACGACGATACAGAGCTGCGTGAGGACGACGTGCTAACCACTTCAAGTATTTAAAAACACAGGGGCAAAGAACTAGGTTCATCGGAAGCAAAAAATCTTTCCTCCATTATAGTGCCTGAAATATACTGGCTAGTGTGCCGAGGGCGGGCTCCAGGCGGGCGCCGGGAGCGATGTACGTGGCCGTGTGCCGCTTGGGGCGCTGCCGTGCGGGAGTGTGCGCGTTCATCCGGCCCGAGCAGATCGCTCGGTTACCTCCGAGCTGCGTAGCAGACGGCAGCGCGGCAGAACTTTCCATTCCCGCTTGCGATGAAAGCGAGCGAAAGCGACGGGAATTCTGTCGCGCAACCAAAATTTGTCCCGACCATTCGACAAAAACGATCGTCGCGCGACAAAGCGACGGAATTCCTGCCGCTCTCACTCGCTTTCGTCGCCAATGCGAACGGGCCTTTATGCGCAATCTCCGCCCCACATAAAACAAGCTCTTGCTTGTCGCCTGAGCATACGGTTGATATCTGACTACGTTACACTGTGCTTGCCAGTGTATTAAACGATGTCACTAGGTTTGAAACGTACGCGCTCGGCGTGCAGCTTTGTAAACGCAAGCGGTTTCACATACGCACGCTATTTTGCTGCAAATAGAGTTTTAGTACAGCGTTTGTGGCCTTTGCATACGCTAAACGCTAAATTTTTGCGTCCCGCTACGTGACACCGCGATGGGAGTTTTAGTAGAGCGTCTCATCAGTTTTGCATAGCGACACACTAATGCATACGGCGCCATCTGTCAAATGTTTTCCGAAATGTCTCGCCGGCTGATCTGCTAGCGGAGTGCCGGAGTGTTTGGACATTTTACGACTATCCAAACAAGTGGAAACAAACGCTTTCCCGTCAGTGTTGAATGCAACACATGGGTGCAGCTTGTCAGAACACGGGTTCTCGCTGATCGAGTGCAGCGTTGGTTTGCTCTTCGCCTTCACGTTCATCGCCGCTGATAAAGCGATCCGATCCGGCGCGTTTTGTGCTCGGGTTCTGTGTCGGTTGAAAATGTCTTTTTTCACATGCCGCCGGTAGTAGGAATTACAACCACCGCAAAATTACACCCGGCACCAGCGGGGCCACATCTGAGACCGCGCTTTTTGGATAAACAGTGCGCGGTGCACGAAAGGGAACGAGCGCACGATTCTCCCCACGCGGCTGCGAGTTCGCCGCCGATACCAACTGCAGCCCTGGAGCTACGTACACCGCGAAAGGGCAAGGCCAGGCCGCACACATGCGGCCAGGTCATTCGTTCGCTTTTCCAGCCTGTGTCCATGGTGTCTACAGAGATGAAAAAGCCGAAAGAGCTGGCCCGTAGCAGACGGCAGTCTGTGGGAGCGCAATAGCGGAAGTACGTCACCGCTGAGGAGCGGAGCATCATGGGAGGGGAGGCCAACAGCGAAGAAACAGTTGAAAGGAGGAGGAAATACGGCGCGACGATAATTCGCGGTTTTTGATTTACGATTTCTCAGCTAATACTCATCGCTTTAACAAAATTCTTGCAGGAGGAGATTGCTAATACATTGCTTTATTTGGTTACATGTACATCCATGCATCGGCGGAAGGCATTTCAGGACCCCTTTAAATTGCGTATACTTAGATGTGGTTTTTGCTGGAACCGTGACTGACGAATGCGTAAGACACGCCCAAGCATTGCACAGGTGGCGCGGCAGAAGTGAGGGACAATTGAGTCCCTTCGTGTCCACTCCCTACATAGGATTCTGGGTGAGGGAATCAGCCCTTCATACCTTTAAGGAATTTTTACATCATAATTACAGACAGCAAGGTAAAATGACGGTCTGCGTCAACTGATTTTATTTTCAAGAAGTAGATAGTTATCTTGTTTTGGGAAAGTGATGGTCCGGCGAGGTGGGAAAAGAACTTCAGTTCTGCCAAATTTTTGCGAAGATTATGATTAAAGAAAGGGTTACAAATTGAAGTAATGGTGCTATAAAAAGATAAGTGTTTGGTCTGGGCTCACTTATTTTACCCCGACGGTCAGTGAGGTTCATGAGCTCCCTGCCTGACGTCAGCCGAACAGCCTTGGCATCCCCTATCTGCCTAGGATGGGCCTCAGCCCAATCGGGGGAGTTTGAACAGGACGCTGATGGCCACCATTGAGGCTTATTTTCTTTTACATTTCAAATTCATACCACTTCTCGTCAGTGCGTGTGTGAGTGGGGGGGGGGGAGCGAGACGCGGAGTGATGTGGTCACAGGTGTCCCCTATTACCATTCCCCGGCGAGGTGCCCGCGCAACTTCGGCTGCGTTTTTGCTGTAGTATCGGCTAACCCCAACTGTTTGCTACCTTACTACCCCACTGGTACTTCCCTTTTCGCCCAGACATGTCCTCGTCGTTGTCTTCGTGTCAAGTATCTTCTCTTTGTGGTGAGATGCACTAAAATCCCCTAACCCGAACTCTTCTCTTTTTATTGAGCCTACTCTCCTTATTGAGTCTAAGAATATTATTAGTAACAAGTAAATCAGAACTGGACCCTTCCTGTATTTCTGTAATCGGTTGCTGATTTTGGTGGCTGAGTTTGCTGTTCGTTTGCGCGTGCGTGCCCTTTCTTGCGTAGGATTTCTTCGCAGCTTCTCCGCCCATTGTTTCTTCACGTCTTCCCAGAAACTCGTTCAAGTTTCAGTGATCGAGATATTTGCAGTAATATTCAGCACCACGTTGATTGCACTATTTATGTTTTACAATTTCTGGGAGCGTAAATAACTTCTTTCTCTGAAGGTGGCTTGTACAGCTCACCTGATACAGAAAGTGAAATGTCTGGGAATAGCAGTTTCGGTAAAACATAAAAGTAACAAAAACCATTGATATTTTGTATTTACAACGTTCTTACTGGTTCTGCACTTTCGTAACGTGTAATGAACCCAGGCGGCACAGAAAGTGCGTCCCAAGACCGGCCTGTCTATGGCCGGTTTCTGGCATGTCCGGCGAGCATCCAGGTTCTTGCAGCCACTGATCATACAATGAACGGCCAACATTCGGCAACCAACGCTTCAGTATTTCTCCGGCGGCCCGTGTTCAGACGCACAATGGCAGCTGCCTGGCTGCCAAATATTCACTTGCCTTTCGGCTGGTGATGTTGAGAAAGAAATCGGCCGGAGTACGGCTTTAGGGCATCCATTTTTCCTTCGGGAAGCGATGTTCAGCCGAAGCACGGCAAGCGACCGGCCACATGATATCCGTATTCTTTTGGCAGTTGGTGTTCGAAAGGAGACCGGCCGTAGCGCGGCTACCGCGCATCCGCTCTTTCAACAGTGAACCGCGCGTCCGGCGGCAGAACATTCGTTTTCTTCGGGCAGCCGGTGTTATAAAGTAGACCAGCCGACTTACGGTCTCAGAATGTACGTTTTTAAGTGCGAATGCACTTTTTAAGCGAGCCTGAATCGTCCGCCGCCGTAGTCCGCATAGCAACAGCTGCGGCTGCGCGCGCTCCGCGTCTTCCCTAGCAACGGGGGGAGATGGGCGCGCACTGCCTGGCCGCGTCCCCATGGCTCATTTTTGTTGTTGTTCCTGCTGACATGGCACATACCCACGTGGGGGATTGGCCAGGAATCGGGCGTGAGAAGGGCTAATGCACCCGCTTAAAGGAGTACTGACACGAAATTTCAAAGCTGAGATCCGCTCTAGCAATCAAGTACAACGACAACACAAATTGGTCTGTGAAT
Source organism: Haemaphysalis longicornis (assembly GCF_048455015.1). NCBI lineage: Eukaryota > Metazoa > Arthropoda > Arachnida > Ixodida > Ixodidae > Haemaphysalis > Haemaphysalis longicornis. The sequence continues at coordinate 127,414,606 of NW_027526385.1, read as the reverse complement.
AAATGCATCTTTCTTTCTTTGTAGTAGTGTGTGTGTGTGTGTGTGTGTGTGTGTGTGTGATCTCTCTTTCGCGAACATTACCGAACCGCGCAAATTCAACTCGTGCATTCGCACTTTCACATTCTTCCCCTCAGGGAAATGCGGGGAATTTTTTTATTTGGTTAGCCGTCCTCGGCAGAATTACGGCAAGCGACCGGCCGCAGAATTTTCGGCAACTTGTGTTCAAGAGGAGACCGGTTTTCGTGAGGTATAAGGTTATACGTCATTATGCGAACAACGGCACGTGTCTGGGAGCGGAGAATTCATGCACAGACGTTCTTGGAAGAAGGCCCGCCGATGTAGGACCGGTTTTTTCCTGGGTGAAGAAAGCCGTTAGGGAGTCGAATAGCGCCGACACGTTTTTCATCTGCTCGGTGTTTCTTCGTTTTAAATGAACGAACTACGTTTGTAAAACAGTAATGAGTGTTCTAGGCGAACGGGCAGGGTTCAAGGATTCACTGGACATTACCAGGGAAACGTTTAGGCCATCGAAATGCCATTTATTCCCACAAGAAGACTGTGCCACACCGACGGGTGAAATGAGCCTCGCCAGTCATTACCGCTACAACGCCTCGCCCGTTGGCTTCGTCGACGCATCAGCTCGAGGCTATTCGCCCCTCAAGAAATGGAGACCATTGGAAACATAGACCCGGCAGCGATGTCCGAACCGAGATTGCGGTGGTTCACCAAATTAAGTGGCCTCAAAGGGTGTCGAGCAAGCGGCCACCACTCTGGAGCTCAACCGGCGCCATGTCAATGACTCCCCACCAAGGAAAGGCAATATCGCGCAAAAGCGCAAGTTTCCGGCTATTCTTCTCACAATATTACCGCGAAAAACAATGTGCACTATATTGTTTGTGATAAACGTAGAAGAGGCTAAGCTCGTGCATTGGTAGGCTCAACTTCTTGCCCTGCACTATGTTACTTCAGGGGATTTTATCACTGCCTATTTAGAAAGAAATGTTATTTTAAATTTGCCATAACAACCGAGCCTTGTGAATGACGAAGCCTGGATGTTAATTAGGTTGCGGTGGTTGAAATTGAGATTAGCTACACTTGGCATATAACTTACTTGGTTACACATAATCCCCAGCATCCTAGCAAACACGGATTTCGTCGGGTTTTTCTTGCTCAACGCAGCTTGTTGAGTTCACGCTTGATTTGGCTCTAGCAATAGATAAGCCTAAAGTAGCTGGCTATTTTCTTGTGCGGCAAAAAAGCATTCGAAGGTGCTTCATATCACCTTCTTGTTAGTACATTGAGGGCAATAAAGTGAATGAATCGTATGTCATGGATAGCCGAGTATATCTCTCTAAGACAGCAGTTGGTCGCTCTCAATGGTTGTTCATCCGGATATGTTCCCGCGACCTCAGGAATTCCGCAAGGCTCAGTTGCGGGCCCTCTTTTGTTTGTGTGGCCTCAAATCTTTGTTTGTCATGTTCGCAAATGACTGTGTAATTTACAGGACTATAGCGAATGAACGTGATTCCGAATACTTGCAGTATGATTCAAATTAATAACATCCTGGTGTGCTGATTCAGAAAAGTCGTTGAATCTGAAGAAGTGTGTTAACGTTAACTTTACAAGAAAACCTTCATTCCAATTTAATGCGTATAGAGTAAATTACACTGCTTTAAGAACCGCCGGAGAATATAAATAACGAGGAGTTGATTTAACGAGTTGTTAGAGAAATAGGCACGCTCATAACATAAAAGTTACGGCTGCACGTGTTTTTGGCTTTCCGAGATAAAATTTCCGCGAACCTCCACCTAACTGAAATCAACAACAGTATTTCTCTCATGTGCGCTCAATGTAGCAGTAAGCATGTGTTTTCTGGGATCCCTACAGCAAAGAGCTGGTCCATACGCTCGAAAACATACCGGATAAGGCAGCGCGATTCGTATTAGGTATTGGCAATGTCAACTTGGGATGAGGAAAAGTAAAAGTAAACTTAAATGGTAAGACGGGAAAGATCATAGACGAAACCTGAGGTTGAATTTTTTTCGTAATATTTATCATTCGAAAACTGGAATAGAAGGGGAGAAGTATATCCAAGCGCCATTCTACATATCCCAAAGTGGGATCGGTAGCTTAAAGCAAATTATTACTTCCCTTTAAGGTGACGCCTTGCGGGATTCATTTTATTTTAGATCAAGATGAGAGTAATTATCTTCCACGTATGATTTTATCCACTCGTTTATAATGCCGATTTTCACCGCGCTTCGTATAATTATTTTGTTATGTGGTCTCATATTTGATGCTTAGTGTTATGAATCTCCCTGCTGTAATGCATGCACGGGCAAGCAGGTACAAAATAAATAAATAAATAAATAAATAAATAAATAAATAAATAAATAAATAAATAAATAAATAAATAAATAAATAAATAAATAAATAAATAAATAAATAAATAAACAATTTTGCGGAGCCGAAAGTTCACCTCCGAAGGGTTCTAAAGTTATTTGTTTGAAAGAAAATATGACACTTTTGTCTTACACCTTTCCTTGCGTGAACACAGAGGGATACAACTGCAGCCATGTGAAGGAGGGCGTCACTCGCAACACGTCTAGAATTTTCTTAACGTAGTACGACTTTAGAGAGAAATTAACTTTTTTTGGACTAATAACGAGTGTTCACGAAACTCATGACAACAAAATAAAAATATATTGAATCTGAAAGAACTTCTTTGATCTCTTCTATGATCAGCCCTGTGAAAGATCATCAGATAAGTTGATCGACTACAAAGTTTTTTTGCAAGAAAAATGGGCAAATACTGAACGTACTTTTTGTGTGAAGTAAATTGTATTAAATGCTGCTGAGTGTTTTGTGGAGTACCGAACCGCCTCGTAAAGCCATTCGCAACGGTTTTTTATACATGCAAAAAACTGGTCAAGCAGCTGTTGTAAAAATAGTTGAAATAGTCAGAGCATGAAGGTATTGCCTAACAGAAATTGCCTAAAAGCATCACTTTAATTTTTGTGAAATTCAACCCACTAAATTACGCGCCTTCGGCACCCCCCCATCTTTCCTTGTTTATTACAGGTAAGCCACCCCACAGAAGCTATCAGGACCTGGACAATAGATCTATTCCAGCTCTGCAAAGAAGTGAATATTTGCGGTATTCAACAGTAAAAGAGGCACAGCAATAAAGGAATGACCATTTGTGAGCATTGTTGAATAAAAATAACTTTGGCGTAAACTGACGCTGATAATTAAGCTATGCTGCGCTAAATGCTGGACGGATGGCGGTTGCGCGCGGGCTCAGTTTGATGTGGGTACAGTGGATCCAAAATGGTGGGTTTGTGCTTCTGGACAGCGCGATTGAGTCATCTGCTTTCGCTGCATGCAGTGGTCGTCCACCGGCCTCAGTACAGTTAACGTACTGTGGCTGAAGTGCAATGCCCGTAGCACGGCCGAATTTCCGGCAGCTTTAGTCCGGCTGGAGTCCGGCGACCGCATCTCGGCTACCCTCCGGTGGCCGTACTTCGGCCGCACACGGGTGGCTTTGGGATGGCCGGAGTTCTACGGCTGGAATCTGGCTGTATGAACGTAAGCCGGTCGACTGGCCGACGAACCCTGGCCGTTGGACAGTAATGCGAGTACGGCCGTATACGGCCAAAAGGTCCACATTTGGACACGGGCCGAACATAGTTTACGGAGAAAGGCCGGGCAGAAAATTACCGGCCAAAGTACACCGGCTTGAGTAAGGCCGGACAGTCCTGTGCTGCCTGGAAAGCCACAAGCTTGCAAGCGCAGGTTGCTACTCTAGTAAGGGTTTCTAATAAGTCATAAATTCGGCAGTTGTCGTTTTCGCAGTAGAACAAATGCAAATTTGCGTCGCTGGAGTCGGAGGTGGACCTTTGCCGCTAATAAGAATGCATTAACGTATTATCAACCATCATAACTTGCCAAGCGTGGTGCAGGGAACACACGTAGCTGAAAAATTTATTTTGGATGCAGAAAGCAACAAAATAAAACATCAGTTATAGCACGTTAACAGCGCTTCCAACAGTGCTTCTTTCTGAAAATAAGTTGAAACAACTACTGTCAGTCAATAGAGACAGTGCAGTTAGTTTTCGGCCAATGATATTTTTATTGAACGTTTGCGTGCGACGAGTAAAAAGAAAAATTTTCGGCGTTTCCAAACTTTGCAGGTTGTTTTCTTTGTAGCATATAACAAACACTAACATCAAGGGTGACGACAATATTAAAGATTTTAAAGTTCCACCTTTTTTTCAATTATGTGAACACCTCGCTACGCAAAACTAGGCGAAACAAATTCAATGCACATAGCTGACACCAATAGCGACTGTTTAATCTATCCACTAGAATGTGAAGCATATGTAGCGGAACGCTGTTCTCGGGCTCTAATAAAGCACAAAAATTGTTATGGTTCCGAATAGCTAGAACAGTTTTGTTTGTGGGGTTTACGATATCCTTTATACTCTAAGCCCCTGCACTCACCAAGCAAGACGTGCTGATTATTGCGGTGCTATTCTCTGCAATTATATTTTATCCGGGAGCAGTGACGACTATTGCTAGACGACTCCGACCACGATAGGGCAGCCGTGTCAAGCCAAATTAGTTTATGCCAGGTTTTCTCGAACAATAAACGTTCTTTGCGACGTAATAAAAAGTAGACGAAAGGAAGACAATGCCGTTCCCTTGCGTTTGGCGTAAACAAAAAAGGTCTTCACAAGACGGCATCTCGATGTTCTGAATGAACCTTAACCCAACATTAAAGGCCTCTATTATTTGTACTCTCCCTCCCTTGTCCACACCCAAGCCGGAAGCACTTCTTCTGCAATTTCTATTCATTTGCTTCCGTTAACGCCCGTCTGGAATCAGTTTTTAACTTTGAGGTGATTACGAGGGGCCACTCCCGTACAACAGTCAATCAATGAAAGTTTATTATTGTACTCTACATCAATTCATCTGCATGGAAATATACAGGTGACACCCCAAAACCCAAGAATGGGTTGTAAAAGGGGTCCCTACGATAAGTGAGGTAATCACAGTCTTATTGAGCATTGTTTAAACAAAATACATTCTCCTGGTTTGGACAGACGCTACAAAGGCTTGAATAAAATCAGGTATATAACAACACAAGAAAATTTCACCTAATTCGGTTTACTTCGGTCTGATTCCAGTGTACTATGGAATTAGACCGAAGCCAACTCGGCTGGTTATGTGGAAAAAAAGATGACGTTGAACGCTGCCTGTACAGACGGCTGCCACTAGGACTCTGCTACTAGCGCCCTGTAAGGAGTACGGAGCATTTATTTCAGAGCTACGCTCAGGCAGTAGGAGTACGGCTTAAATAACCCGGTGCTCTAGGCAGGGCAATACCATAAAGAATGCTCAACAACTACGCAATTACAAATTTTTGCTGCATGGTGGCAAAGCCTGTATTAGAACGTTACCTTTCACACTCTGCTTTAATATGGAAGCTACCGTCGCTTCTTCTCTTGGATCGCTAACCTAAGAACCCGCAAGGCGCTTACGGTACTGCTGCTACCAAGATGTCAATCTGTAATGAAAGGGCATTTATCAGTTAGCAGTACTAGAAGCAACTAATTATCACTCATGAGGAAGGACATAAAAATATATAAAAGTGAAGAGCGGGTATAAATGGAGAAAGCACGCAGTGGAGGAAGAACTAATGCATGAAAACGTGTTGTTTGGAGATAAGTAATGTTTCGCGCCCTATATTAGCAGATGCAATACTCTGCCTAAAATAGGACGCGCTAGCAACTTTATTAGCAAAGTACAAAAGGTCGCCTGTAAGCGCTAAAAGTGCAACTTCTAAAGAAGCAATGCGGCGCACATGGTATATCCGGAATGGGAATTCCGACATGCGAATAGTGAAATACGCTTTAAAATACCCAACAATATATCAATGGAAGTACAGAGCTAAAGTTTGTAGCTATTTGCTTATGAAAACTGTTGAGATTCAGAGACCTAGAAAGAACCCATGCTAAAAAAAATACATAGAGGAGCGCAGAATGAAGCGCGGCAGTGGAAAGAAAAGAAGAAGCAGGATGACCTGAAACGTTTAAATGTATACGTAAATGAAATCAAAGACATCGCTAGCGATAAAGTGGGCGTATATGTGTGAGATCAGGAATTAAAAGTAAGTCCACCTTCTAACGATGGATGAATAGGGCAACGTGTAATAACACGAACTGGGGCTGAAAGACAATCGAAGTCAATTCTAGAATGAAATTGTATTTCTCTGGAGCATATAAAGCGGTCACCCCAAATAAATGGTCTTCAGTGTCTTAAACAACATGCACGCGAAAGTAGCCATCAATTTTGCAGCAGTCGAAGCCAGTTAATCCAGGTTTCTCGTATAAAAGATATGGGTTTTCGGGCAACATAGAGAGTAAAAGAGCCTAGAAATTTGAGCTACAAGCCAAACACAGGTGATTCACAGCGCAGTGTCTTTGAGGGGAGGACACGAACTCAAGTTTATTGCAACCTGTTCTGTCTGTAAGATTTTCCGATTGCACACGTTCTTTATTCTTTCCGTGTTCGCATCCGTCCTCTTGCATCACAGGAACAAATAAAGGAATCTATTGCGGAAGTCGTTAGCGTCGGCAATCGGTTCGGAGAGTAGGAAAAGTGTGGTCGGTAGAGCTTTTTTCAATACAGAGAACTGCATTTGCGCTATCTTGACCTCGAGCGAGCAAGGTTTTAACACTATCTAACCTACTGATAGCTGATGCCAAATATTCTCGCGTGTAGTAAACCCAAAACGGCCTAACTCCCCGACTCTGGTGGAGCGAGAGCTTGGCGATTCTGTGTCGCCAAAGTGAACCGGGGAGATATTTTGCAAATATTTTCTTTTTTTATTCCGCGATTTTCCCCCAGGATATCAACTGAATTGATAGGAGAAAAACACCAAATTGGCGAGAGGCAAATGGGTTTAAGCAATACAGAATGCCGTATAGGCCAGTTTCAGCAAGAAAGTCGAAGAGATGCCTGTAAAGAGGACCACGCATCCAGCGATGAATATCGGGTGGGAGGCCTGGTCGGTGCCCTTGGTCTAGCATATCCCGTGTTCGGGATCGCTGGAGTCCTGCACATGTCCAAAGGACGTGGTCTAACGTCACTTCCGCGGCAGAAACAGGGAAGTTGGGGCATTGTGCAAACGTAACCGTAAGGCTAGAAGTCTATGTCGCACGAACAACAGGTGTCAGTGACCGCCCAGGCGAACTCTCCGGAGCGTCACTTCCGCATGGCTGGTTAAGCTGCCAGGGAGGTCGGTCCCTTGCGGAGGAAGAAGGGCATGCGGGGAGCGCCGATGACACACTTTTTGTATTAAAAGTGCGTTCTGCAGGGAAAGCTACAGAAGCAGGAGTGGGCTCATACCTTACAGATGATGAGCAGCCAAGTCGGCCTCGACGTGGCTGGGTGTGCAACCGTGGGTTCATAGGATGCGAGCAGGGAAAGGTAACGATTGCAGTATCAGGTCACATTGCATGTAATGACAAATGTTCTGTAAACACGCCGTGCCTCGCGAGTAGCTTGTGTTGAATCAGTGTGATGATCAGGCAAGACGGTGGGGCAACACATCGACGATGGCCTAGGGCACACAATCCATCGCGGATTGGGACTAGCTCTGCCAAAACCGCCAAACGTGGTGCCTCTGTAACATAAGTGCATGGCTGGTTAACAGACGGCATATCTTGGAAAACTAGGCTCGTGTGGATGATGCCATTTACCACCCCCGCATCGACATAGGCCAGGAGGACACCTGGTGTGTCGATAGGGATGGGTGGGTTGGTCTGCTGCCCTGGGCTAACACCTTTTATACACCCGAGAAGCCGGTTGTCGGTGGCCTGTGGGTGGTGCTATGGTGGTGGTTTAGCTGGATGCGGTATCAGAGGGGACACGGGGTCATAGCAGTGCTCTAGGGCGGTGGCGGCAGGAATCGATTTAGCTTTTAGAAGACGAGCCGATTGACGCTGGTGTACTAGTTCGTCCAATGTGTTCATTTGCGCCTCCTCTTGCAGGGTGGGAATACATGTCATCCGTGGAAGCCTGGTGACCACTCGCATTGCTTCCCTGTTTGTGGTTTCCAAACTATTTTCCAGCACAGAGTGAGATGCTGGATCTGGGATTGGCAGACAATCCGAGGCTGAGAGACTGCCCACCAGAATACACGAAGACACGGGAGCTAGCACCCCCTGACTTCTTGCCGTTGCGGCGGAACAAGTGTAGCATTCTGGCAGCTTTTCGCCGATTGAAACAAACAAATGAAGCTGCCGAACCTTCTGTGCTTATTTCTAACCCCCATACACGAATATGAGCAGCAGTATACACATGTTCCCTATTCAAGGACAGGCATATTGGTGTCTGCGACAACCGGCGTCGGCCCCTATGATTGGTGACTGATATGTATGCAGTCTTTGAAGGGGACAGGTTCAATTCAATGATTGAGTGCCACCATGACGGAATGGCCAAGGCAGTCTGTAGACTTGCCCATTGCCGATGTAGTTTATTGTGCACAGACCACACAGTCAAATCGTCTGCATTTACACGGAAGAAAATGTCAAAAGCTTCCATGTCAAAAGGAGCAAGGTCACGTTAAATTGCACTGGAGACAGCACAGAGCCTTGAGAGAGAGAGAAAGAACTTTATTCGCCCAGAATTAGAGAGCTTGGACTCTCTTTGCCGGGTTAGTCAGCCAGAAGATCTTGGTCCCTGGCGGCTTCTTCGGCCATCTGGACAAGGCGTAGCTGTGTTAGAGGATCAGAGCTGCGCAGCAGGGTTTCCCATTACTCTAGGTGGTTGATATCTATGCGGGGTAGAGGGGTCTGGCTCCGTGGTTTCTTTTGGCACTTCCACATAATGTGCGTGAGGTCTGCGCGGTGGCCGCAGTGCTTGCACTTATCCGAGAAGATCTCTGGATGGAAGTGACTATAGACCAGCGGGTTCGGGTAGGTATTGGTTTGAAGCTGCCTCCATGCTTTCGCCTGCGCAGCGTTGAGTGTGTGAGGCACGTCTCCCTTTTACAAAAAGTGTCCGAAGCGTTTTTTCCAATGCGAATGCAGAAGGAGCGGCCCTTAAGAAATGTCACAAACTCGAGCGTACGACGTCCAAAAATACCGTATAATTGTTTCTTCATTTTTTTTTTCACACCGCCTAATTCGTGTTAAAGCCATCCGAATCATTTAGTTCGGTTCGATTCTCCCCGAGAGAATGCAGGAACTTTCTCGAAAGAAGAGGCAGTAACACGACCACTCGCCGGCAAGTAACACGACCACTCACCGGCAAGACCACTTGCAGTGCTAAGGCGATCCGATGATGTTAGAAGATAGAAAGAGGGAAGTTATTCACTGACGGCGGCGGGCGCGTTGTGTGTTGTGCCCTCTCTCTCCGCGCCTTCGCGGTTATAGCAGGTGAACCCGTGCCTAAGCAAACCAGCTACGTTTGGAAGTCGTGATGTGGCAACGTTACCTGTCAGTTTGTGCATCATACCATCGGCGACCTGCGCCCTGCAGGTCGCCAACGTACTCCCGGGCCTCGAATCAGCATGATTATCTCGAACGGCCTGGCCTACAACAAAGCCACGAATCCCAGGTAGCCGGATCGCCTCTGACAGCGGTGCATCGTCAGGCCCGGTCGGTGAATATTGTGGGTCTCTTTCTCTCATATGCATCGAAGTGTTCAGTTAACTGCTCCACTTCGTAATATCCATTTGTCAATGCTCCTGTTCATATCATTTTGTGTAATTTTGAACTGTTTCTTGCATTTACATTTGATCTAAGTTCTCTGTCATTGTCGGTTCTTAACCTCGTGTTTGTGTAGTGTTTGCCTGTTTAAATATAAGTCTTTTTGCTGTTTCTGTTCAATGCTCTGACTCATTGTTACCACTCTAGTCAGTGAAAGCCGCACATCTGACGGCCACCCCCTTCGTCACCTGTGCCCCGTAGATTCGGTGGGACTGTTGGCGCACTTGAGTCGACTTCGCAATTCTTCTGACAGTGCACCGTATTAAGGAGACGGTGGGAATTTCTGGCGTCCACGGCAGAACGCCTGATGTGAGCGGTAAGGAGGCGAAAGAGACTGGAACTTTTTTTGCATAGGTTGCTACTGCCTTTAAAGGTTTGTACTCTTGTTATTTTCTCTGTGTAGATATATCTAGCCTGAGGCTAGGGTATCGTGACGAGATTGCGATACATTTCCAATCATGGATTTAGAGAAAATTGTAGCATTTGGCTGCCAGCTGCGCCTGTCAGGTGCCGAACTACGAAAGTGGGTCATGCCGAATGAAAAAGAAGGTAACGAAAAAGCTGAGAGAGCGAGGCAGGCAGCACGAGAAGGAGCTGAGAAAGGAAGACAGGCACCACGAGAAGAGCGTGATATGGCTGAAAAAGAAAGGGAGCAAGAATTTCACAGACAACTTCAGTTGAAGCGAGCGAAACCGGACCGACAGGAGAAAGCACGCAATGATGATATTGAGAAATTAAAAACAGAACTCTAGCACAGAAATCTAGCACTGAGAAAAGACTTGGTACGAGATGAAGATCTCAACAGGGAGAATGGCCCTGTGTATTTAGCGGACGGCACCATTCGTAAGTTGCCCGAGGTACAGACTCTATACTACAGCCGAAGTGTTAAGGCCCTCAGCATGATCACGCCGCTGTACGACCCCATTCTCGGCAACATCAACGGGGAGAGAGCCCCCGACGACCCCATAGTTCCACCGACCCAGGAAGAAATACCCCCTGACACGAGCAAACAGCAAGCTATGGACGAGCCACACCCCGATGACTCGGCCGAAGGGGGAGTCACGGCCTTGGTAACACGAGCACAGCAGAAAAAGGTGACGCGACGCTTTCAGCCGCTAAAGACTCCTGCGCTGACGTCCGAACCACCTCAACAGTGAATTTATGACGAAGAACAAGAAAAGGACCACTGTTTGAAATCCTGCTTCGCACAAATTGGCAAGGAGACCAAAATATCGATGAATAAGCATCAGATCGAGTTCAAGCTGGAAGATAACCTCTTTCACAGAGATTCACTGAGAAGACCGGTCAGGAAGTAATCGTCCACAAAGGCCGCCGAGAGACCGTCCTAAAAACCGCCCACGATAGCATCATGGTTCGCCACTTCCGTGTGGAGAAAATGAAGGACCGGATACTTGAAGACTTTTTTCTGGCCGGGTATCACAGCAGACGTAAAGAGGTTCGTCGCTTCGTGTGACACCTGCCAACGAATGATCCCCAAGAGAAGAGTGCCGCGACTATCCCAAGGAAGGACGCCGGTTATAGAAACACCGTTCCACCGAGTCGCGATCGACATCGTCAGGTTCGAACCAGCCACCCTCGAAGGCCGGAAATTGATTCACCCTCACTCTGATGGCCTGTGCAATCTGGTACCCGAATGCCATTGCACTGCCAAGCACCGAGACGGAATGCGTCGTCGAAGCGCTAGTGTAGATGTTTTCTCGATTGGGAGTCCCCAAAAAGGGGTTGAGCGACAGGGAGACCAACTTCACATCCGAACTCTCGAAGGAAGTGGCTCGGTTGCTCTCAGTACGCCAACTCCACACTTGCCCTTAACACCCGATGGCTAACGGGATGGTTGAAAAGTTCAATGGAACCTTATAACTCGTGTTGAAGCAAATGCCTGCGGAGAAACTCCGGGACTGGGATCGCTACCAACCTCCACTGCTCTTCGCGTACCAAGAAGTGCCGCAAGCAAGCCTCGGATTCTCTACATTCGAACTACTGTACGGCCGCCACTTCCGAGGTCCCCTGTCCATCGATAAGGAGATGTGGAGTAATGAAAGTCTGAATGAGGAGACCACAAATACATATGAACATGCTTTCGACCTTCGTAAAAGACTGGAAGAATAAACTTGTCGCGTAGCGCACGAGAAACTCGAGCAGTCAGGATCCCATTACGCAAAGTTTTACAACCGAAAGACGAGTAATCGATTATTCAAGACCAGAAACAAGGTCCTAGTCCTTCTCCCGACAGATAAAAACAAGCTACTTTTCCACTGGAAACGATCATTCGAGGTGAAAGAAAGAAAACGGGAAGCTGGCTATGTCATTGAGACACCCAGTGGGCCCAAATGTTTTCATGCCAACCAGCTTAAGGAGTAAAAAGAAAGGAAACTCAACTCTGAAAATACGATGTGGAACGCGATATGCGGCGCATCTGAATCGAGCGAAGAGAGCGGCATACCGGTTCCGGGCTTTGTTAACACGGAAGGCATCGTTGATGTCAAACTTTCTCCAAAGCTCACAGCAAAGCAAAAAGCCCAAAATTGAGGCAGAACTGAAGCAACATTCTAAGATTTTCTCGAACGTTCCGGGAAAAACAAATTTGGGGGAATTTTACCTGGAGCTCACCACCGACACCCTGGTTTACGTAAAACCATACCCACTGACGTTTGTTACGGTGGAGAACATCGAGAAGGAAGAGCAGGACATGTAGGCCTTGGATATAGAAGAATCATAGAAGAATCAGTGTCCCCGTATCCCCCCCCCCACTGTCACCGGTGTTGCTGGTGAAAAATCTCGACCACAACAGTCGGTTCGTCGTAGACTACCGAAAACTCAACATACTAGTCGCCGATTCAGAACCAATGCCCAAGACGTTGCCGTAATTGCGGCCGCAGGCGCCGAAAAGTACTTTTCCAAATTAGCCTCTGTAAAAGGGTACTGCAAATTCCTCTTTCTGAGGAGTCCAAACCCTAGACTGCCTATTATAAACGTCAATGCTTTATCAGTTCCGCTACATGCCGTTCGGAATCAAAGCCGCTCCTGCCGTTTTCCCCAAGCCAATTCGACAAATCGTCAACGGTGTCCCCGGTGTTAATTATTACTACGACGACGTGTTAATTGCCAACAGAACGGGGGATGAGCACGTTGCATCACTACGAGAACGTTTTTGCAGAATTGAAGCGGCTCGACTAAACGTACGCCCAAGCAAGTTTGAGTTCGGGGCAACAAAGATCGACTTCCTCGGGCATAAAATTGGACAAAGGGAATGAGCACCGCTGGAAAAGAACCTGGAAAATATCCACACAGCGCCGGCACCGAAAACAAAACAGCAAGTTCGCGCTTTCCTCGGCCTAACTGGCTATTGTCGCGGATTTATTCCAAACTATGCCGAGATCAGCGTATAGCTAACCGTACTTACAAAAAAGGGAAAAATAACGTCGTCAAGTGGAGTACCGCTCAAAAAGGAGTATTCCAAGAGCTCAAAAGGCGCATCTCAAGCCCCCCTACATTTAGATTCCCAGACTTCACTAAGACATTCGTGCTCCGCACTGACGCCTCCCCAACCAGCCTCGGCGGCTTGCTCATGCAACCCTTCGAGGGCACGCTTGACCCTATAGCATACGCCAGCAGAAAACCTGTGCCAGAAGAGGTCTCGTTTAGCACTATTGCAAGACAATATCTTGCCTTTGTTTGGGAAGTCCAAAAGCTCAACACGTACTTGTACAGTCGGCCGTTTACTGTGCAAACTGACCACCAGCCTCTCTATTACATTCAGCAAGCTAAACCGCTGAACAGTAGAGTCCTCCGCTGGAGTCTGCTTTTACAGGAATACCAGTTCACAGTCGAACATATTAAAGGGAGCAAGAGTGCGGGTGCAGACTACCTAAGCAGAGTGTAAACCCAGGTATACCTGTATTGTGTACCACGAGGAGAAAGTTTAGGTTGTATCTTCACAAGGTGGTGCCTGACCTTTACATTGGCGACTTCTATATTGTACCAAAAGTGAAGTGTGATTATGCGTATTACCTATTGTACAGTACTATTGCCGTGTATTGTTGGCGTTATTAGTGGTGGCATTCGTGAACTTTGCAGTTACCTAATACTGTTGGGAACAGCTTATTAGTTAGTTATGGTTCTTATGCCTTTCATTTTACCAGTGCATTGTATGCTGGGTACTGACGTACACTCACTGTATTTGAGACTAAGAGGCTTTCGCACTGGAGCGCACGCTGTATTTTCATGAGTTTCGCAATTGTAATGACTACTGTCAAAACATTTATTATGGGCACTGACTGATTTTGAATGCTAGAATTGTAGTGTTCTTAAACTTATGAGTTGTCCCTAGATTGTATATTTGTTGATACATTTGTGCCAAACCGTTGTTCTGTACACGAATTCTGTCCTTGTCATTATTCTTACGTAGAACATGGTGCTGTACTTTATTTCGTTTTTGTAGGCACAACATCTTTTGTTGACTAAGTGTGAACGACGCGTACGCGCGACTTTGTGAATTTTGGGAATATAATTCGATAATATTATGAAAATGGGCGGTTATGTCACAAACTCCAGCGTACGACGCATAAAAATACCGTATAATTTTTTTCATTTTTTGCACAGCGCGTAATTCGTGTTAAAGTCGTCCGATTCATTCAGTTCGGTTCTATTCGCCCCGAGACAATGCTGGAACTTTGTCGAACGAAGAGGCGGTAACACAACCACTCGCCGGTTCGTCGGCAAGAAAATACCTAACTAAAAGCTCCTCCCCTCAGCTTTCGAAAAGCTTCGAGCACTCTCGAGGAGGCACGCGTGGCCTTGCCAGTGCTAAAGCACTCTGATGATTCTAGATGGGAGACAGAAGAAACTTATTCACTGACGGCGGCGTGCGCGTTGTGGGTTGTGCCCTCTCTCTCTCCGCGCCGGTACGGTTCTAAAAGAGAAGCGGCGCTTAAGCAAACCAGCTAGGTTTGCAAGTCGTGATGTGACAATGCCCCCTGTCAGTTTGTGCATTACACCTTCGGCGACGCGTGTCCTGAAGGACTCCGATGTACTATTTGGCCTCGAGTCACCGTGATCGTCTCGGACGGCCTGGCCTACAACGAAGCCGCGCTTCCCAGGTAGCCGAATCGCCTGCTGCCGAGTCATGCTGTCGTAGGCCTTTTCGACATCATTAACCGTGGTCGTGCAGATTTTGTTTGCGAGAGAGATATAATCAGCTTTTATTGAGCCCTTTAAAGAAGCTGTGTGCGCGCAGGCACCAGATGGGCTGGTTCTCTTGTCACGGGACCCATATGTGTCCACCAGCTCCTGGCCCCTGGCCCCCAGTCCGTACTGAGTTGTGAGGTTGTGTCTGGACAGCAAGGTCTGCCATGGCTGGAGGGGCTAGAGATAGGGGTTGGGGGAAGGGAAGGTTGGGGAATCTTGAGTTTCGTGCACTCCCCTATGATGTGCGCGAGAGTGCCTCTCTTGAACTTGCAGAACGGGCACGAGCTGTCGTGCTCAGCCAGGTACATCCTGTTCAGGAGCACGGGGTGGGCTAGCTACCCCTCTTGCATGCGACGAACGATCGTCTGCTGTCGTCGGTCCAGCTGCGGATGCGGACCGGGAAGCGTACATCGCTCGCTTCGGTACATTTGTACCGTGTTTCTTCTGCTTGTGGCGGGGTGCGGTAGCTCGTCCTAAGCCCGGATTGACATTTTCTGGCGTGGTAGTCGGCGAAGAGGTGTCCTTCTACCTCCGAGTGAGCCGGGACTCACACGAGGTTGATCGGTCATCCCGGTGGTCTTAGTTTCTGTAAAATGGCTAGTGCGGAGGGAGAGACTCTCACCTGCGGGAGCGCGCGTATGCCCCCTTGGAGTCGGTTACCACGATATTCGCCTCTGGCATAGCCAGGGCTAGGGCCACGGGCACCTCTTCTGCTTTGGCCGGGTCTGTTGTGCGCACTGATGCACATGTGACAAGCTTGTCGATGGTGGTGACGACGCCGTTGCCTTCGTGCCGTGTTTCGGAAGCGAGGCGTCGACGTAGTGTACCCAAGTGTCCTCTTCCAGCTGCCGGACCAGAGATCTGTCCCGCGCCGATCGCCTCTCATCGTGCCTACCCGCTTGCATGTTACGCAGTAGGGGTTTAGTCTCGATTGATTCTTGCCATTCCTTGAGACCGCCCCCGTCTTTGGCTGTGGTTCGATCTCCCATTCGATCTTTCTCAGGACGGCCCGGCCGTGCTCGGTCTTGCTCAGCCGTATTCGTTGGTTCGACAGGTGGTCCTCAATCAGCTCTTCAGGGGTGTTGAGCGTGCCCATGTACATCACACGTTGCGTCGACGAATACATCGGCATGCCCATGGCGGTTTTGTTGCTTTTGATATGTTCGCGTTGAGTGCTTACCCTTACGCCTTCGTCAGCCGGAGGTACAGGGCGGAGTAGGTGACGCAAGACTGCACCAGGCGCAAGGCATCTTCTTCTTCTGATAATGCTCGTGAGCATGCTCAAAACTCTTCTGAGCATGTTTGTGATCTGTTCCGACATGTTCTTAATTTTTGTCAAAGCCGCCGTCGCCCTGCCGTCGCTTCGTAGCAACAGGCCCAGAATGCCGATCTGCTTGGTCGGCTTGATCTGCGTGCCGTTGATGGAGATGCTAACGTCGGCGGCGCTTTCTTCTTCGGTTTGCCCGTTTGCACCATGAGCAGCTCGAATTTCTGTGTACCACGTCTGAACCCGTTCGACTCGTCCACACCGTGATGTCGTCTGCGTAGAGTGCGTGGTCTGCGCCTTCGATATGCTTAAATAGTTCGGTTAGGGGAAGGAGGGCAAGGTTGAAGAGCAGAGGCGACAGTACCGACCCCTGAGGGGTGCCCCTGTCTCTCAGCTAAATGGGCTACAACCGTTCCTCGCCTATCCGTATCGTTGCCCTCCTCTTGGTGAGAAAGTACTTGATGTAACCGAAGGTCTCGCGGCCGCATGCCGTCTTGCTTAGGTTCTCGAGGACGCTCGCGTGAGACACGTTGTCAAAGGCCCCCTTGAGGTCCAGTGCGAGTATACCCTGCGGTGAGTTCTTCGTCTTCGTGGATCGCTTGAATACTAGTTCGTTCAACTGGACGAGGACGTCCTGGTTGCTGCGGAGTTGCCGGAACGGGTACATGGTCGCCGGCATCTGGTCCGTCTCAATCAAGTACTCTTGAAGTCTTCTGAGAACCATGCGCTCCACGACCTTGTCCATACAGGACGTGAACAAGATCAGGCGCCTATTCTCTATTGTCAGTGGCTTTCCGGGCTTCGGTATGAAACGCACCTCGGCCTCTTTCTATTCGGCTCGCAATGCCAAACTCTCCCAGGCTTTGTTGATGCTACCTAGGAGCCCCTGCGCCGCCGCGTTGCTCATGTTCCCGAGCAGGCTGTACGTAATACCGTCCGTTCCTGGCTCACTCATCTTATTGCTCTCGTCTATGGCTGAGAGGAGCTCCGTGTTCGTGAATGGCTCGTCCAGAATATGGTTTTCGGGACCGTCGTACTCTTTGGGTATCGGGTACTGAACCCTTTTCTGTCTTGAGGCAGGTCTTATCAAGGCCTTTCAGCAGTTGCTGTCCGTCTCCATCGTAAGCGTTGAAGACCTTGGTCAGGTTACGGTTTCTCGCAGTCTTGCTACTCAGCGGGTCGATCAGATGCCACAGCCGGCACCAGGTCTTGCGCGCCAACAGCTTGCCCCGCAGTCCATCGCACATGCTCAGCCGTTTTCGCGGGAGAGGTTGCTAGCGTACTCCGAGATCTCCTTGTTCAGGACCACGATTCGTTTCACCAGCTCCTTGTTGTGACGTTGGCACTTCCACCTCTGCGCTAACGAGTGGCGCGTTGCCCACATGTGTGCGAGTCGGGCGTCCACGAAAGGTGGTTGCGCTGTCGACAAGATTTCTTGGGTGAACTTGTAAATCGCACTCTTCTGCAACCGCGACAATTTTGCGAAGGTTTGGTTGCTGTCGTCCTGTGATTCCTCGGACGAATCTTCGTTCTCCAGGTCCGTCTGCTTGCGCATTCGGTTCCAGTCGGTCACTCTCGCTTTCCCAGGGTGGCCCGATACCTTGGTCCCTTAATCGTTAGGCTGATGATGTTGTAATTCGAGCCCAGATCCACGTCTTCGCACTGCCAGTTTACCGCCTCCGACCCTGCGGGCCACGATAGGTCCAGCGTGGTGTCTCGACTAGCGCTGTTCTTCTTGCGGGTGACAACGCCCGGTTCGTTCAGGAGGGTCACGCCGTGGTCCTCTATGGCCATGGGTAGGCTCTTTCCTCTTTTCGACTGATGTCTCTAGCCCCACGTCGGGTGAGGGGCGTTGAAGGCGCCGAGGATAAGGAGCGGCCCGCTCCTCGCCATCCTCTTCGCCTCCCTCACGGTATTGTAAAAATCGTAATGCCTCTGTGACGGCCTGCTGTAGGCGCTCATTACAAACAGGTTGCCTGCATTACCGATCGTTCTTGAGTGAAACTCGACCAGCATGTGCTCCCAGCGATGTTGCGCGGTTACGGGCTCCGTTGCGGCGACGTTTTTCCGCACCAGAATCGCCGTTCCGGGCTCCGTCAGGTCCGTGTACGTCACGTATCTCGGCAGGCGCGGTTTGCTTTGTGTCTCTTGCAGCGCCACTACGTTCGGCTTCTGGCCCAGACTCTCTATGTGAAGTAGGAATTCGCCGCCCTTGTTGCGTATTCCACTACAGTTCCATTGATAGATGATCGTGGTTTCCCCCACCCGATTACTTTTCTTGTTACTTGTCTTTTTCATCTTCAGTGTTTCGATGCGAACGCGCCTGTACACGATAGACTCCTTGATTATATCCATTCGCTTTTTCCTCATGACGGCAAAACGGTTTCTTACGGGTGAGATTGGCGACCTTCGCCACCAGTCTCTTGTGGTTTACTGATTGCGTCTCGACCTTTGCCTTGACGTTCCCTAGTCGTACTTCGATGCCCTCGAGCATGACATATATATGCTTATTGGCATCGAGTATCGCTGCCAGCTTGTCGGCCTCTTGCGTTGGTCTTGGTTGTCTTTATATTTGCTGTGCCGGTGCTGCCGTCTCGCGGTCTACGCTGTTTTCGGCGTCCATCGCTTGTTGCATTCCCGGTGCCTCTTGCGTGGGCTTTGCCGCCCGTCCCCGCGCTAAGCGGGCTATGGAGGGCCCTCCGCGGCACCTTTCGTTGTTTTTCTGTGGCATCCTTCGACGCTGCACTCGCCTTGGTTACTGCGTTTTCTGAGCTACCGCTAGCTAGTGCATCTATCTTGTTCATTAGGGCTCTGATCTGCGGGTTTTGCTCCTGGATTGCGGCGTTCTTCCTTTATATTATTTTCTTAAGTTCTCGACTTTCGTAGCTTTGCTTCCCGATGTTTGGCTTAGAGTGGGAAGGGGCGGGGTTAAGCTTGAGGGGCGGGAAGTCTTTGTTGTTCGTTACTCAAGTGACGGGAGAGCCTTTTGTCTAGCCCACCTTTTTCTCGGCGAGAATCCCTCGTCGTTCATTGGATGCGGTTCTCTAATTGGCCCGGGACCTCGAACCGGCCCGTGACCTAGAGCTTGCCCTAGACCTCGAACGTGAAGTTCTGTCTTCCGCTCGAGACTGGATATCTTTTGGTCGTCTCCCAGCGGTGGTTGCCGCCACCCCTGTGGCTGGCCGATGATGGCGTTCGGCCGCGAGACCGGACCGTGAGCGGCGGCGGCTTTGGCGTGCGCCGCCACGGGTCGGCGTTCTCGACCGCCTTCGCGACGAGGAGCTGCGTAGGGGTCGCTCTGCATGTCCTCTCTTTGCTTGGTTACTGTAGCCGTAGTCTTCTTCCTCAGCCCGGCACCGTTCCCATCGTCGGCATGTAACAACATACGGCGTCTTGAATCTTGCCTTCCATTTACGAACGGCGGTCAGGTATTTGCCACCGCACAGCGCGCACATGGGGTCGCACACGTGGTCTTCGTCCGGGTTGCCCAGTGCACAGCCCCAGCATAGTCGGTCTTGAGGATTTGGGCACACGTCCATTCGGTGGCAGACGCGGCCGCACTGGTAACACACGTCGATTTTCTTCCGATGCAGGGTGCACGACATCAGAGCGTTTTCGCAGCGGGCGTAATTAGGGAACTGTGGCCAGCGAAGGCGATCACTACGAACATCGTCTTCCCCTTCCGGTTCGCTTGCAATGCTGTTAGGTTGCGCTGGTGCACTACCAATTCCTGAATTTCTTTTGTCGTGTGCTCCAACGGGACGCCGTGTATCACTCCTATTACAGTCCCTCGAGGGGAGGACTCATAGGCGCTCACAGCGTGGGACGTTCCACGTATGTCGATGCACTCCAAGGCCGCGTACTTGTCCGCTCGTTCCCTTACCGGCGTGCTCACAATTATAACATTCTGCTGGTTGTTCAAGCAGATGACATCATCTCTGCCTCAATGGCGCTGACCTGCACTGCCGTCGTGATGACACGGCTAACTTCAAGCCGGGATACTTCGTTCACTTGGGGTCCGCCGCGCGGCCGCATTATTATCTCCGTGTCATTGCGCGGCAAGTCTGGATGCCGCGCGCCCTTCAACAGCTTGCCCTTGTTGATACGTTTCTGCGTCCTCTGACGTAGATCTTTGCAGGTGGCGCCACCGAGGTCAGTGGCCTGACTGCTGACGTCAGTCGTGGCCTTGCCGCCACCTTGGCTTGCTTTAGTTGTACGTGTTTGGCTTGGGTCCACCGCGCCGCTTAGCTTGACATTCTCGCCCGCAGTTTTCCAACCGTGCGATCTAATGAATTGATCCGGCGAAATTTTCACGCCATCCACTTCTACTCGCATAGCGGTAGACATCTTCGTTCAGTAACTGTTGTGTAATCTTCCGAAAATCGAAGCGCCGAAAAGCCCGGTGGCCTAAGAGAACGCCCTGGCTCGAGGACGCAATCGCCTAACTGCCGCAGGCTAGCTAACCCTAGAATTGGGGTTAGCGTGGCGGCCGCCGCTTCGAAAGTTCCCGGGCTCGTGAAATGAAAAATAATGTCTTGCCTGAAGAAAATTCGGTCTTCCGGTGATCGCGTTGATGTCTGTCTACCTGTACTGGTTTTGCGGCCTTGCATCAACTTGGTGCTTCATAGGACACAGTACTTCGTGGAGGCGATCTGAAGCTCGCAGGCATTGGTCGGCCCCCTGGTGGCTCTCCCCTTGTTCAATCTGCCACCTAGGAGCACCATAGCTGAGAAATGGTCGAGGCCGTCTTCTGTGCCAGGTGCGTACGAAACTCAATTGGAGCCGGGTGGTACCATCGGTATCGTTTTATCCACCTTGTAAGGCGTGTGGCTAGCATCCGTTCAAGGAGCTTACTGATGGTATATGTTAGTGCGATTTGGAGATTGCTCATATTGTCAGGAGGCTTCCAGGTTTTCGTTATCGGCACTACTTTGGCGTGCTTCTACGCGACTGGAACATCACCAGAGGCCCAGATAGTGTTCAGCCAGTCGAGCAGCCACTGTAGACAGGGACCGTCAATGTTCTTGAACGCTTCGTAAGTCACACCGTCCGGACCTGGTGCTCTGCATATTCGCCTTGAATATTGCCTTCAGAAACTCAGCCATTGTGAATGGTGCCTGACTCCCGTCAAGGTCTTCCTGACTGCGGGGAGAACCAGCCTGTTGTGCAATTGAAGGTGAGCAGGCAAATAATGGGATTTGGTCGTACTTCGGGAAGAACTCATTGGCCACTTGCGGAGCAAACTGGATTGGGGTTCATCCATACGGAAGGCACGCAGTGGCAGCCGGTTTTTGGGGGTGTCCACCAGCTCCATACCACAAAACGTGCGCCAGATAGACGCAGTGGTAGAGGATGGCCCTAGTAAGGCACACCATTCCAGCCACCGTTGCTGACATAGAGACTTCTCATGGCGGCAAGCTTCAGTCTTAAGACGGTAAAGCAAGGTGCGCAATTCGGAATTTCAAGGATCTCTTTTGGCTGCCAGTTAGGCTAGGCGGCGAGCATCCCCTAAACTTAAGAGGTGTAGGTCAGGTGTTGGCTTGTTTTCTTCAACTCAAGAAGTTTCTGTGGCAACAGGAAGGGTGGCACATAACACATACAGGAAATCAAATATATCTTCATGAACAAAGGTGTTCAGAGTTATCTGAAACAAGTCCCAGTCTGTGGCACAGCAGCGGTGGCAGTGCGGATGTTTTACAATGGGAGACCAGGCGATGCGGATGGCATAATGATCAATGCCTCAGCAGTCTGGCTCCTGATCCCAAGACACAAGCTGTGCTCCAAGCAACCAAAAAAGGTCAGGGGAGTAAAAAGGGCTGCGAGGGTGGTCACGTCGACTAGTTCGAGTGTTGCCCGGGTTAAGGAGCA
The DNA here is from genome assembly GCF_048455015.1 of Haemaphysalis longicornis. Taxonomy (NCBI): domain Eukaryota; kingdom Metazoa; phylum Arthropoda; class Arachnida; order Ixodida; family Ixodidae; genus Haemaphysalis; species Haemaphysalis longicornis. The sequence continues at coordinate 127,392,484 of NW_027526385.1, read as the reverse complement.
CAAATTGCGCATCAGTGAAGGCGTCCAGCACGAGACTTCCTCGTGTGCTTGAGAATCAGTTTGGGGGTGGCGCACTAACAGGGCTACTACTTCCTGCCATTCATTGCACCACGGTTCTAATTTCAGCTGAGCCTGGGGATAACAGCTGGTGACGTAGACAGCAGCCTTGCCAGGAGGTTCAGTCACTGTGCTACACCGACGATCCTGAAGGGTGGGCGAGGTGTAGCTGTCGAACCTGGGGAGAATCTGAATAGAGTTGGTCTCTTGCAGGAGCAGAGCCCAAATGGGGAGCCCTCCGATAATTATACGGTAGTGAAGCTGCCCAGCCTTATTTGCAAGTGCTTGGCAGTTCCACTGAAGCAAGCACTTGTGGTTGGTTTGGATTACTGCAACGATGAAAGGTGAGTCAGAAAAACGGGCGAGAGCTGTTGAAGTGTCGGCGCCACAAAATGGAAGAGTTCAATTGGCGACAGCTTGCCAGCTGGCAATGACACAGGTGGGACAGGCGTTGCAGGATCATACGATCGAGTGTAAGTGGTTGGTGAGCACTGAGAAGAGCGGTACACAAGCGTCCTTTGGTTACAAAGACGCCGGACATCTTCCTGGGGCGTAGAAAGCCGTTTTTCCATTTCGACAACCTCCTTGCGGGCTTCCAGAGTTGACTCATGCGCTGGTTCCTGATGTTTGCGCCGGGCCATGCCATGCTTGACTGCGTCCTTGTACGTAAGAACCTATTCTGGCTCACCATCCACGCTTAATGGAGGAAACTCTTTCTCGGTGGGTGTCGAGATGGCGTACCGGTTAGAAGTCTTGACCGCACGGTCGGACCAGTCCTGCAGTGGCGCTTTGTGGTCGCGAGAATCCTTGCGACGAGTTTCAATAAGTTCGCGCTTAACGGAGCTTCCTTGGATGTGACGTCTTGGTCGTTACTTTTACAGATTACACACCTATTTTTGACAGTTTCTTGAGACTTCTCGGCAGATTCTTGTGGTTGCCGGCAGGAGGCACGCATAGGGGCAGGCCGAAAGAACCTGTAGCAATATATCACGCACTAACTTGTAAGGGCGGAATTGCAGGACGCAGCCATAATATGTAATGTGTGCTCCCAGAGACGTCGGGCCCTGAAGGGTGACAAGGCATGTTAGGCTGCGACCCATGTACCGGACTTGCAAGGTCTTCTGAGTGGTGCACGTAAGGTAAGTGTAGCTGCAAGTCCCTCTAGAGACTTCTCTGGGTCAACGCCGGAAACTACATACCTACGGAGACCTGAGCCCGAAATTCGGTACGCTTGAACGGGAAGTGCGGTGCGACCAGGTAGACGAATTTCCTTCCGGCCATGCAGACGATCAACTTCCTTGAGCGAACTCACCCACACGGAGACACTGTTAGTGAATCGCGAAGCCCTGGAACCCCATGGTTTGGAGACAGGAATCCAGTGTGGCTTGGAGGACACGTTTAGGGAGCGTCGTCACATTGAAGCACTCCCGGTTTTTTACCGCTACTTTTTGAGATAACCCGATAAACACCGTATGTACTTCAGATGTACGGCCACGTTTGTTCGCAGAAGTATCCTGAGTACATGTAGCACGCGAGTCCAGTGGTTTAACACAGGTCCGCTTCTTGGCGTTAGTGGAACCACCATTAGCTGTTGGCGCGATTGGCTCGTCGTCCATTGGATCTGGGGCAGAAAGACTCGCTTCAGCGTCCATACTGTAGCTTTTGCAGCGTCGCAACCAAGAACAGCGAGCATAGCTGTGCCGTTGCTATAGCAACCAGTCATAGCCAGTTATTTTGCCTAAAACTGGCTTTCGGTTTTCCAAGCAGCTGTTCTACGGTTTGTCTGAGTACTATGTAGTTGAAAAAAGTAATACCAACAATTACAGGAACAATATAACCCCTTTGTTTGTCGAACATTACTAACTATTGGTTCAGAATTTATTGTTCTTCAGATGAGGCTTATCCCTTTTTTGTAACCTCCCCAAACGATCGATTTTAACAATACTTGACCATCAATACAAAATAAATGTTTCAAGTAGTTTCTTGCAAGGCAAAAGCTATCACGGCGCAAGGCAGGACTCATCTGTGGCGTTATTTCTACCCTTTTTCAAAAAAACAAAAATATTTCCGTATTTTCTGGAAGCTGGTCAGCCTGTGCTCCCACTGCTAGAAGGAAGGTAATGGAATTGGCTTGGGATGTTTGACGCACTCCAGTACGAGGTGATAGGTAGTGCTTGGTGTATTGCATGTTGTGAAGTTTTAGGGGAAAACAGATGGTGAAAGATGATGTAAAATTGCCATGCTGTAGTAAGTCTGTGTTTCGATTCGGCGCTAGATTCGGGAGCGGAGTGCATTGAGTGATGGGTGAGAAGGAGGGTAAAGGAGTCACTCCCGGCGATAATGATATAAGATGTCCGTGTACATTTTGGGACTGAGTGGCTGGCCGAGGCGATTGGAGGTGTGTCGTCCGCCTCGCTTGGGAAGGATCAGGAGTATCTGATGTCCCGGACGAGGGCTGCTGGTGGGCCTGAAAGCGACTGGGACTGAGGCCACCACCCACTCTCCTTTCCCCCTCCCCCTTTCCCTTAGAAAATATATATTATTCTTCCTCATGGTCCTGCTCCTCTTCGTATTTTCTTGTGTCCTCCTACATTGGCTGATTGAACTCGTATTGGGGTATCAAAACAATGCCTTTAAACGATAAAAATATTATTCTTCTTCCCTCGAAGTAGGATATTGAATAAACTCCCATCCATATTATTTCACACCAATACATAGCTGCTCTTGATTAAAAACTGAATTTGTGAAGTTTGATATGGCTCAGATGCCAATAAATGTATTACCGCGGATAAGTCTTACACTCATTTAGTTACTTCTTCCTGAATTGTACAACGTTCCATTTCTGGGTACGCATATTGACGTGGACACAAAATTTCGGAGTTAACTTAATCGTAAGCAATACATACAACGATTGATGGCCCTGGTTTTAGAAACACTTTTTTGTGTAGCTGTTCAAAATGTTGTATTTTGATTTTATGTACTCTCGTATTCATAACTACGTCTTTTTATCTAGCAACACTTACGCTCATCGCATATTCTAAGTTATAATTCATAATCTTCCAAACAGCCTGCAGGTCCACTACTGGGCGAAAGCATTTTACATTGACTTTCAAATACTCCTCTCACGCACTGTTGGAGTCCACTGTAGGCTCCCGAAAGTGCCTATGTCGCTTCTTCATTCTGTTAATAACCTTCCTCTTCTTCTAGAGCCACATCTTGAAATAAAGTGTGTTACTTTATTTCTCCAGTTTCTGTCGGTCGTCGTTGTTTATTTGCATAACATTGCTTCTTTTTTTAACCGATAGCATTCAGCGGATCTTTCGACTTTAAGCAAGCACCGCTTATTCCCGCGAAACCGCCCGCAAAAAAAAATAGCAGTAGATTAGGTCAGCTATGCCAGTAAATACGTCGCGTGAGCGGGTTCAGAAGGTTATTCTTAGGCTCTCTGGTTGTCTAGAATTATCTAATTATCTTGCTTACTGCTGCTAAGACGATGTCCAGTCCAATCCAATCACATCCAATTTCATCCAGTCCGATCCAGTACAGTCGATTCCAGTCGCTGCGGTGGCGGCTACGGCACGCCACGACATCCTTGGTCATCGGCGCACACGGGGCAGCACTGCTCCTCGCGCATGCACAGCATGGCTCTGCAGGAGCCACGCGAAACTGCTCAACCTCCGGTAGTGTAGCTCACGATGCAAAACGGTAATTTAACAAACGCTGAAGCGGTCTTATCGCCCGTGTGCAAGGCAATGTCATACGTTATTTCTCTCGTTCTCTCTCACTATATTGCTTTCTTTTTCCCTGTCTTAGTTCTTTCTTCACTCTTCTACGGGCTCTCTGTGCCCAAGCACCGCAGGTGTGGAGTACTACCTGCTCCGACAGTAATCATCATCCCGGTTACATGACAAGCTAAACAAGATAGGTTCAATCATGCTAGGAAGGTTCTTTGGTACACAGCCAGCGCTCCTTCACCAGAAAAGATCAAGCCACCTTGGTGTAGTAGTTGACCTACCTGTGAAATTGTGGACGAAGTTGAAGCAATTACGAAACCTATGGTACCAAGGAGTTCTCAGGAAACACCGTTGGTACGTACAGTCCCAAACTAAAACACTAACTGTCGTGTCGCACTCCATCATCATACGCACTCATTCATGAACAACCATTGAGAGCGCAACCACACAACACCTATTCCTTGAGCTGGGCTGAGCACGGTAGAAATTCAGATGCAGCTGCGCGGTAAAATTAACTAAGCAAAACTACCTCCCTGTCACGAACGCAACAAAAATCTTCTGGACGCACTCAATCACTCATCATGACAGAGAACGCAGGCTGTTATGCGTAAAACAGCACACAGACCCGTTGCTATAGTTTTCTTCAACTCTACGTAAAAGCTAATGTAAGCAGATATTACCTGTCGCTTCTCGCACTTGGTAAATTAAATCATAAAAAAATGAAATACTGCTTTGGAGATCATCAATTGTTACCTGGTTTGTGTTTTGCATAAACAAAAATAATTTTGATGGTATAATAATGCCACAACGCAATGGCTTCCCTACAGAAGAGACCGCAAAGCTTCTCAATAATAGACTTTGCACTGTATTGAAACTTGTTTATTACAACCAAATACAACACGGGCTACAGGTACGAACTAGCCAAGCGCTTTTGCTTGTCTTCCACAACCACTTTTCAAGCACCAGCGGTCTAACCGTTCTCTCTAAAGATTGTCAACAGCATCCGTGGGGCAACGACATCTTCACTGAGTATTATCATTTCATCTATCGTACATAGCACCCTCACCCACCTACCGAGGCGTCGACAGGGACGGTCGCAGTCGACGGCGATACTACGCTACGAGACGATGACGCTAATGAAAGGACTACAACATGTGGCTCTCGGTCCAACGTCAGAGAAAGAAGCTTGACAGAAGCGCACGCGGCGCTGATATGTAACTACTATTATTGCATTGTTGGCCTATCTCATTGTAAACATTCTTGGTCACACTCTCACGTAAAATTAGGAACAAAAAAGACTCTTGATTTGATCAGTAAAAACGAAACTCAAACAATGGCAACATTTACAACGATTGTTTCACAAGAGAAAGAAAAAAATATTGGATTTTTAAAATTTTGTGATTCGATATCTGATAAAATCGGCCTTTATGAGTTTCATGGGGCTGTATTTGATCATGTGAGGCATGAAGAAACCAATAGCAGCCAAGAACGCTTGTCAGTAATTTGTTTCAAGACTTATATAGCTTGATGAAAATATATTTTTGATACACCAATTGCTTTGTTATGGCAAATACCAACAGCACTTTATCTGCGAACATAAATTTGCAATAAATACAAATTCTTAACCATGCAGCAGTTTTACGTCTTATAAAGGAACCAACACCATGTGCTTTCGTCATAAGGTGAATTCTTTAAACATTTTTAGCATTAGTGTACTTTTTATATGGTTAATGTGTGATGTATCTATTTGCGATAAAATGTGCCTATTCACTACAGGCAGACATTTAAGCAGGGAGACATTATTGTGAGTATGGTGTTTGCGTGTGTTACAACTAAGGGTTCATTAATGTCTTAGCCATTATGCATTTCCTATTTGTGATATTATCTGTGTGCAGTTTACGCTGTGTGTATTTATTCCTTTAACCGTTTTCTCCCCCTTCGTAATCAATAAACGCACATGTTTTGAACTATTACACAAAGTCTTTACTTCTGCTTGCTTTATTTCTGATAGTATTGTGGGAGCATCAACAGGTGGGTTGGTCAGCACATTGAGACGTTTGGAAGTGGCAAAACGAAAGTGAGGAGGTCGGTTGTGCAGAACTCACCGGCCATACAACCGCCATCTTTAAGCCCGCTCCCTCCAAGAACTACGCAGTCGCTTTCGGCTGCAATTCAGCCGGCTACGTTGTATACTGTGAACCAAGCGCGATAGATAAACCTAGCCAAGTCGCCTCCGTAATTCTAACTGCCGTTCAATCTGTTTCTTTTCATGCATGTGCTTGAGGTTCTACAGGAGCAGTCCACTGCATGCACGGGCAACAAGTTTTATATTGCAATAAACATTTGCTTTAAGATGTGGCACACATATTTACTTTTTTATGCTCTTGTTAAGGGCAGAGGTGTTTAGGTCAAACTTTGTCCTTCAGTCGCACCAAAAACCTCAAAGCCTGTGTAAAAAGTTGTGGTTTATAAGGGTACGGGAATCGAACCCGGTACCTTATTGCCATATATTGGGCAATGAAAATGGCCCCGGTACACAGGGTAGCAGCGGCGGGAAACAATAAAAAGCCAATAGCGCGGAACAAAAGACTCGATAGGACAGTAATGGCCAGTAGGACACAACAGGCGATTTTCGTCGGTGTAATTCAACCTGGCTTCGCCCGTTACGAAAACTGCATCTGTTTGAGCCATCATTGCTTTTTTTATTGCCTGCTTAGACATACGTACAGAAAATACTATCTCATAATAGAGCGACTTTCAAACTTTCTAAGCCACAATTATTCGGCTAGTGCAGGCGGCCATTTCAGAGGTTCACTCCCTCCATAAAGCCTTTACCATATATACTTTGCGATTTTAAGAAAGTTTTCTCTGATGAGAGGCAGGGAATTTATGACAGCATTCCGCACTGCCGTTCTCGCCTTCCAGAAACTCATATTGTGAGAACCATGAGCTATTTTCGCCTTCAGGGCGCCCGTTATTTACTTTGGGTTCATAGCGTCGGCATCGGCGTTGGACTTGGCCGCGTATTCTCGCGGTCCACATAGCGGAAATGTGGAAGCCTGCAGATAAAACATTCCAGGCTTCCCAGTCATGAAGAAGTGCCAGCGGCAAGATTGGAAATAAACTTGAGGTGCCAAATCAGTTGAAGAGAGGCGGGAGGCCAGCTCTGCTGTTTCTCAGGCCTTGCATCACTAGTGCATGATGAGCCTGCACTCCAAGAAATCGGGGAAGTATGTAAGAGTTCAACAGCCATTGTACTCTTGTGCACGTTGGGTTCTCCCCTCGAAAGCTGCGGGGAGTTGGATGCAATGTCCTCTCCCAATGAGGAGGAGAGCAAAACTCACCGCGTACTCTTCTCGTGCGCGCCGGAGTGCAGCCGCAGTTCTGCTCCCGCACCAGTGAAGATTAAACATGCGCATCGTCTCCTCTCTCCAGTACGAAGAGTAAAATTTCAATTTCATTCGTGTCCAGTGCGGGAGTAAGCATGGAGATGCACTCCTACCATTTAGGCACACCAACTTATCAGCGATCGTTTATTTGCATACGAATATGTGCATGCAAATATGAAGCAGTTCTGGAAAAAGCGCCCGATTACTTCCGCCCGCATTATAAATATGCAAGAATATAAAATCATGTAACGATTGCTGGCAGTGTTCAGTGACATGAATGGAGCAAGCTTGACAAAATTAAATAAACATGGATGGCTCGATTTATTTTTTTTCTTTGTTCTGTTTTTTCTCTGTCATGGCTTCCTTATCGACATTTAAAAAGTGGCAGAATATACATCAAAAAAGGTCTGCACCACTCAGGATAAAATACCCCGCGCCTATTTCAGCGGACCAGCCGGCAATTTCGACTCGCGTTGCGCGCTACACCGCGCATGCGAAACATACATGCGTGCGTAAAGGCCAGAATACACGAAGCGAAGATGCGACGAAGAGTAATTGTATTGATTGACGTCAGGGATATGTGGCACTAAGGTTTCGTATATTTTCTACTCCCTCACATCAAGGTGCCTCGCGGCAAAGCCAAGTGTATGAATGTGCCTTGCGCTCGTTGTGCGTTCATTGTGCGTTTCTAACTGTCCGTGCGGTCTTGTTGTGAATCTAGTTCCTCCAAATGCGTTTGAATCGCAGAGCTTTCCACAACTCTCGTTTATGATGGCAGTTGCTTAAGGAAACTATTTTCGGTGTAAAGCGTAGAAGACTGATTGACTGCATTGGTAAGCTATTAAAGGAAGGACATAACAAAGAAAATGTCAAGTACGTGAGCCTTAAGCAGGGCGCCCCTAATAAACGGTGATATATGGTATGATAAGAGACTATAAACAACTATAAAATACAAAAGTGTGCAAGATATTGTCAAGAAGCCAAAGACGACGTAGTCGTCTTGAAAAAAAAGTTTATTCAAGCGAACTGGTGCGCCCCTATCAATTCAAAGAATACGCCGGCGGCCAAGCAGCAGTCACAGTGACGTGCACCGGAGAGTGTCGGCGAAGCGTATATCGCAGCGTCTCCTCTGAGGGCGTTTATCCTTTGCCGCAGGCATTTCTGGTACCCTAGAATTGCTCCGACAACCCTGTCGATCAAAGACCACTCTAGGCTTGTGACGTTAGGGTGAAACATTGTCATTATTCAATGATAATGTTCTCATTATGCACGATAGAAAGGATGTAACACGCACTTCACTTGGGATAGAGATAACACAACCCACTAGAAACCCGAAAATTTGGTAAAGATGGCAACACCAGCAACCGCCTCCCTTACTACGACAGAATCGATAATGCAACGTTTTGTCGATGCGTTGTTCAAGGAACCAGATAATAAATGTAGGGAGTCTAATTACCGAATTCGCGAGCGCCTGTGACGTGATTTGGGAAGAGTTCAGTAGGGATCTGAATGTGTGTTTGTAGAGTTACCATCGCCGCAACAATTTTAGCTGTGTATATTTCTTAGAAGCATTGAATTAATCAGTGTTTCGCATACAGCAGGTGGTGCAATTTGTGTACATGTGTTTCTAAAAAAGAAAAAAAAGGACATATGCCTTGATTGCAACCCATTGCCAACGAGTGGCCAGGGGTGACTATGCCCACTGCCCTACTTCTCGTCGGATAAATTAGAGCAACGCGGCTTGCGGATTTCCGATTTTCCAGTTCAGTGTCTCCTAATAAATATTCCCTTGGTTTTGGCACTTCTCGGTAACCCCGTACAGCACACCACTTTACGTAGTAAGTTTCAAACAAAGCAAGCTGATACACAACGGTGCTGCCGCTTGACCATGTTTCAGTGAGCAAGACAGTGTAGTGAAATATTTATCTCCCCACTAAATAGATCCACACTAGTTTCTTATTTGTTACCGATGTTGCCTTTAAGAGGAAATATCTTAAAGCTGCAAGAACGATTTGCCTATACTATTCTGAAAGATCGGCAGAACCTGGGTCGTGATTGCCTTGGGTGTTTGCTTGTGTCTGTTTTACAAAGTCTAAGTTGCAACCTCTTCGAACCACTTGGTTGCACCGTACATCAGCCTTTCGCGCAAAAACTTGATCATTGTTGTGCCACACGCGTTTGTATTTCGGGATCTATGCCCGGTTATTTGCTTCGAACAGTAGTGTTCGAGTTATTTTGGTAGATTTTCGAGAATAAAGATTTGAGAGTTTGTCTCTTGCAGTTTGTTTCTGTTTAGCCACCATGCAGCATCCTTATCAGCCTCTCTATCAACGGCAAGTGACGTCAGCCATTTCATATTTTTGGCTGGCAGGTGGTAATTTTTAATAACGTCACTTTCGTAAGCGCCGAAAGTTTGTTTGTGGCTGTCAATACATTTCTACTAGGAAGGATACTTTTTTGTTTTTGAGTCCTGGGATCCACGAACGTCAAGTTAGATTCTGCAATTCCTTCATTCAAGCCTTAAATATCGTCTCCAGAGCTACTTCTTTGTCTCCTGCCTCGATCTTTTCAAACCCCTTTGTGAATTTCTTCGCTTCGCGCTGTTTCGGTTATGTGCCCTAATAAAAGTTGTCATAAAGGTCTCTCTACACCTGTAGTTTTTCTTTGATAAAATAATTATTTTCTTTGAGTGGTAGGAGCTGGTCCAGCCTCTTGTTATGGCCTTAAACCAGATCTTTATATCCATGCTCTGCTAATTAGCTAGATTTCTATTTATATCTGCTTCTCAGCCGGCGAGCTAATTTTCGAACGCCTGCAATTTCTGCAAGCGCCATGTACCCTTCAGGAAGCTTTGCGGCTTTGGCGACCTCACAAAAGAGCCATTGGCCACTTAGGCTCCCCTTTCAGCAGGAGCAGGCTACGAGCCACCTGCACATAGAGAGACCTGTTTGGAGCCCTGCTGTGCGTGGACACCCCGCAAGTTATGAACCACAGAAGCCGAGGCAACTTGCCCAGGCTTGCCAAGGTAACGCCCTTTTCAGAAGGCTGTCAATTTATCTCCCACTGTATAGCTTGCTACCACACTATTTCAAGCTCCCAGCAGACAGTGCTACGTAGTAATAGACGGCTCCGAAACCCAGAGATCGCAGAAAATATACAGCCACGGATAACCCAAGCTTTGTGGGGAGACCTTGCAAAGGCCGTTTACACCAACAAATTCCAGCAATGCGGCAGCCCCCACAACACGTTTTGGTCGCCGGTTCGCTCAAGTGGTGCGGAAAGGATCTGTGTATAATCTGAAGAAGCGCATTTTCACCCCATCGGTATGGTGCCACCGTAGAGAACATTTGCACAGCTGTGAATCACCTGATTCGAGCGATGGCAGACCGCAACAAAGGGCTGTGCACAAGACCGAACACTCGATCTGATCGTACTCGTACACCACAGAGACGCCATCTATCTCTGTCGTAAAGCAGACAAGAGGCTCTAACAACAGTGCGCTGTGGTCTGAACATATTACCACCAAGGAGGCCCCTGCAATCTGACCATCGGCAGGCTATCAAAATATGCTGCTGGCAAATTCGGCGATATTCACCACCATGTCGTATGTAGCTGCGCACGGTCAAGCGGACGCAATAGGGCACAGATGCACTCCCGCCAAAGCTACCAAGGTACCAAGGGTCAAAGCAGTAAAAGCGGCCAATGGTAGGTTTCTGCAGATATTTATCTCCCAACTGGCGCAATTAGCAAAGCCGCTTTATAACCTGCTAAGGAACGGCGCAAAGTGGTATTGCCCGGCTTCAGTTGAGCATGCATTTGAGGTACCGTGAAGCGTCATTTCTGATACCACAAGCAGCAATTGCCAAATTTGTACCCCCCTTTGGTTGTTCAAAACAATGCTGGTGAGTAGGGCATTAGAGATTTTTCGCTACATGAGTATAGCCGCAAACTGTGTCCTCTATTCCCCGGCCGCTATTATTGAGCTGAAGAACAAAAATATTTTTAAAGTTAGAAAGCGTCTCTGTGTTTCCTCTCAAAAAGTTTATTATGTATTTAAAAAGACACACTGACCATCAAGCACTGCCATCGTTTTCATGGCAGCAAAACCCCACCAAACAACTCACACTCTGCGCCATCAACCTACAGAAGTATCACTATTAGGTAGATTACAATAATAGTACCAGGAACAAAGTGGAGACGTCCTTTCTTGTGCACCTCTACGAAGACGTTCCAAACCCACAACGGAGTTTTGAGTGGTTTGAATGCCTGAAGAATCCTTGGGAAGCCCAGGAACTAGTCAGTACATGGTAGATGTGCAGGAGGCCGACCAGCAGTGTCAGCACATCTGGGAGTCTATTGTGGCCGTAGAGTACAAGGCTACGAAGTGCGAGCACCGGACTACGACTTCTAAGTCGAAATTCAGGACGGCGGTATATCGCATGCGAAGCCACATGTAGTCGTGAGTGTGATTTCCGGCTGTTTGTACCAAAGAACCTGAGGAGGCCTTTTCTGTAGTACTACCGCGACACCACCATAACAGGTCAAAGTGACTGACAGAAAACCTACAAAAATTTTTTTCGCGCGACGAAATGGCGCTGTATGAGATAGGAGATAGGAAATAGGCGCTCACATTCCGGGTTTTCTAATCTCTAAATGCAAGAAGAGGTAAACTATTTGGCCTTATGAAGTCTGTCGAGACCGCTTCCCTTGGCGAATTGTAGTGTCCGGCATGTCTCCATACCCAATAATAATAAACAGTAAATAGTAAGAGTACTCTTCTGGTCATCAAAAATCATTTTTCAATATAGGCAATAAGGTTTTCGTACACAAACCTAATTCGAACGGTACCTGGGAGAAATTGTTGGATACCTTTACCCAGTTTTGATTCTCGGAACTCCCTATAAGTGAAAATGAAATGAACTTCACAAGAAAGAGTTTGGTCGATACTTACTCGGCTCTAGGCGTCGCGGAGCACAATAGGGCTACTTTGTATCAACCTAAAGCAAACAGAAGAAAATGGGTAAACAGACATTCGAAGGTGTTGGTAGTGGCCTGCAGGGAGTGCCAGAAGGCCTCAGATGCTCCCCTCTACGGTATGGCGGTTGGAACGGGGTCTACGAATAATCTCTCGACCGGCTTCCCACTAACAGCACTGGTTTTCGTGCGCGACCTGGATTTTTCCATGAAACACTCATTAGATCAATACGAGGTGCACCGTCGGACTAATTTTCAGGACGCGAAGAGCCTTCGAAGCTGCCTGAATGAGCCTCTCAAGGGATTCTGGAAACACTCATCTAGCACTCGTGGAACAACGCCGGTAGTACAGAGAAGACCTGGCAAATTGCGTTTTCCTTCGCTGACCTGATACTATGTCGGACACATCCGTTGAGCGATTCAGCAAAATGGTTTACTGAATCCATGCCTCTCGGTGGAAAGATTGTATTTGTACACGTTCTTGCAGAAAGTGGTACCGACTTAGCGGTAGAGCAACAGCGCTAGAGCGTGAAACACACAACACCAACATTTGTCGCAAAACAAGGAGGGGGAGATTTCTTCGGTTGCAGTTTCTTGGCGCTTCATAAACGACTTGTAAAAACGCTGCTCCTACCTAGGGTGTTCCCTGGTGTTTTCATGATCTCGCGCTCAAGCCTAAACATCGCCTCAGTGACACAGCCCAAAGATTCACGACATCACTGGCAAGCAGCTGAGATGCACTATACAGAATGAGCAGTCGGTTACGGCTGTCGTACATTTGACTAACTGCACTATAGGGGATTCGTGTGGTCCCATTCATGTTTGCGAGATTAAAACAGTTTCTTCAGGTAGAAGAAGAAGACCCTGACCAACAAGACAATGAAGACGGCTTCCAATCAGTGGCGCCCAGTTCTAAGGTACACCGGTCCTCTGGGGGGTTCCCGCACGGGGCACCTTGAGAAATCTTGGTGACGGTGTTGGCGCGCCCGGGAACCCCGAGCCTCTATACATAAGTTATGATCAATCGTGACGATATGTTTTAAAGTGAAGGGTAGAAACCTCAAACGGTGCCCGTCAGCGCCCAGGTAGTTTCGGCGGATTGGCTCCCTGTCTGTTTAGCAGGCAGAAAGATTCGGGACATCTTCAGCTATCAGGGTAAGGCTGACGAAAAAAGTACCCCCGTCTATCTGCTTTTTCCTATGCCACATGGATAATTCAACCCCCCGACCCAAAACGTGATCGGCCCCCGAAAAGGGTCTGCAGCGAAGTCTCCTTTGCTCCCTTGCCAGAGTTTAGATTTCGAAAACCTGACAATTTCTCCCGCTTTGTAATAATGGAATCGCTTAACCAGTCAAAGCCCGACACTGCACAGTCTGTTTTTCTCATCTCCAAGTTCCTTGGGGGCATTGTAGGGAAATCTTTCAAAACCAACAAGCCACGACAGGGGAAATCCTGATCGAAATTAACACCCGCAGCAATCTATTAACCTCCTCAAAAAAACCCGCATGGTAGATACAGGCATAAAGATCACGCCCCATCGCACACTGAACAGCTCCCAGGGCGTCATCTCCTTCCTGACCTGATGAAGAAAACTGAGACACAACTGCTCTATTGTCTTCGAGATCAGGGTGTGACGGCAGTTCGAAAGATAACCATGCGTCGAAAGGACACCGATATCAGAACAAAAGATTTGATCTTGACATTTGACTGCTCAACGCTCCCCGAGTCGGTCAATGCAGGCTGTATACGATGTCCAGCCCGAGCGTACATACCAAACCCGCGCCGCTGCTTCTAATGCCAGCGGTTCGGGCAGGTACCAACTCTTGCCGCGGCCAATGTCAAATGCGCCGCACAGGACCACGCAACAGATAATGGAAACTTCACCTTCAATTGTGTTAACTGCGGAGGACCACACGTGGCGTGCTCTCGCAAATGCGAGAAATTCTAACAAGAAAATAATAATCATTGTGAAAGTAACCGAGAAAATCCCCTTCCCAAAGGCGCGCAAGAGGTTCGCCTCTTTCCCTCTGGAGAGGCACGCCGACGCAGCTCTCCGCGCGGCAGATCAGTGTCTGGTCTCGGCGGGGACACAGTACCGCGAGTCGGACATGGTCCCGCCCCCGCACCCGCTGGGTGTCCGCATGCGGCCCAACTCGGCACCACGCCACTTGCTGAGGCAGCAGCGGTTGTGGTGCAAACCACTTTTCTCGGGACCGGTTCCGCTCCCGCTTCTGCCTCCGCGTCCTCCAGTGCGTTAGAAGGCGCCGAGGGGATGGATACCAAGGGCCCCACACCGGCTCACACCGCCACCACATCACCCGTGCCACCTCTGATGCTCCGGACGCCCTCGGCGGTGGCGGCTTAAAAGAAGGGATCCCGAAAGGGGGCCAAGTCCGGGGTGCCCGGTCCGTCAGGCACCCCTCGGACATCTGATGACGAGGTGGATATCTGGCTGTTCTTGCCTGCAACGCAGCGCAAGGATCGGCCACCGACTTCGCAGCCTACAGAAAGGCCTAAAAAGCCCAATATCAGAGTAACAGCCCCGAAAGACGACACATAAACACACACACACACACACACAATCTTTCCTAAATGTAAATAATGAGAACAGGCAATATCATTCAATGGAACTGTAGAGGCCACAACAACAATCTAGATGATGTGTACGAGGTACTTTATTCACATCAGCCAAGTCTCATGTGTCTTCCGGAAACACACCTAAACAGTAAAAATACTAACTTCTTGAATAGCTACTTGATATTTCGAAAAGACAGGAACACTTGCCTTTATTCTTCAGGTGGTGTGCCCATAGTGGCCCGAAAATCCTTACCGTGTCACACCATCCACCTAAACACCATGCTGAAAGCTGTTGCGATTCAAACCATTAATTTTGATTGGTTAATAAAGCTATGCTCCCTCTACATCCCTCCAGATTATCAACAATCGAAAACTGATTTTGATGCCCTGTTAGATGAACTACCTGAACCGTATTGACTTTTAGTCGAGCTAATGCACATAATTCAATCTGGGGCTCTTCCAGCACAGATGCCCTACGTCACCAAATGGAAAAATTTCGAACAGCATTGAGAGCATTCCTTTTCAACAAAAACCAAGCAACATATTATAAGATGGAACAAAAACAGTTTTTCACATCTTGACCTGGCGGTTGGCTTTGCAGTTGTTTTTGTGGCATGTGGACACAAACTTATATAGTGGTGACGACTTCCCCACCAAATTGACTTACAAAGGCAAAAGTACAAACAATTCCCCCTCTCTAAAAGGTTCTGTGAGGGAAGAGAAAACTGGAGTACATTCACAGAAACATTCTAACTACACTACATATCCATAAAACACCTACACGTAGAACAGGCGACCCAACTGCTCACCACGCACATTCTTGACACCGCTGACAAGTCTATTCCCCAGGACTCCGGTGCCCTACGCAACGCAAGGAGGCCCTGGTGGAACGAGGGCTGCAGGCGAGAAGAAAGCGTGGGGTGTCCTTCGCCGGTACCCCATGTCTGATAACCTTGTATCCTTCAAACGGGCAAAACACTCGTGAAGCGCGTGCGCCGTGATGCAAAAAGGAAGAGTTGGCATGCCTTCCCCACATCCACAAACTCATACAACACGCAAAGTATGGGCAGGTATACGTGAACTCAGGGGACAACAGACACAGCCTGCCATTGGTGAGCACAACAGGGAACACACTCAAAGATCAGGCCAACACACTAGCACAACACTTTCAACACGTGTCCAGCTCTGCACACTACACAAACTTTCATGAAATACAAAACATCAAGTGAAAAGAAGTCCTTGTGGGATAATAATAGTTGAAACACCTCCTATCACTCCCCCTTTACACTTCATTAGCTGCAGCTGGCTCTCAGTATTTGTAAGCCTTCAGCTTGAGGTAGAGACAACATTACGTAGACCATCATGCAACACTTACACGCAGGAACACTGGAAACACTTTTCCACCTCTACAACAAAATATGGCTTACGGGGCACCTTCCAGGGTCATGGAGGGAGGCCATTGTAGTGGCTTTTCTGAAGGAGGGAAAGGATCCGTCTTCCCCTGCTAGTTATTGTCCCATCACCCTAACAAGCTGCCTGTGGAAGCTGCTCGACAAAATGATCAATAGGAGGCTCGTGTACTTTCTAGAGTACAATGGTCTTCTCGAGAGCTGCCAGGCAGTATTCTGGGCGGGGTGATGCACAAATGATCAACTAGTTTCTCTAGAGGCCTACATTAAAGATGCATTCATTGATATGCAATACAGCATGACAGTATTTTTTGACATTGAAAAGGAATATGATGCGGCATGGCCCTACCGCATTCTTAGAGACCTAACCTTTTTTGGTATCTCAGGTAACATGCTGAATATTCTTTCTAGTAAATGTCTTCAGGAACATTCCGTGTCAGAGTTGGGCCGGCACAATCAAACTTTCACGTGCAGGAAAATGGTGTGCCTCAAGGTGGCGTTGTGAGCTGCACCTTGTTTAGAGTAAAGATGAACTCCTCCCGAAAGGCACTGTCGCCAACGATCTCCGGCTTGATGTATGTAGATGAAGTTCAACTGCCTTTCAAATGATGTAACGTATCCATTTGTGAATGTCAGGTCCAGCTTGGGGGAAACAAACTTTCCCGCTGGGCCGATGAAAATATTTTTAAACTTAATCCTTCTAAGAGTACCTGCGTTGTATTCTCAAATAGGCGGTGCATCGTGCCCGATGCCGAAGTAAAACTCAATGGTAATTCAATTCCAGTAAAAAAAGAACACAAGTTTCTGGGTGTTGTGTTTGACGAGAAACACACGTTCATGCGCCACATAATACGACTCAAACAAAAATGCTTAACAACAATGAATATTCTAAAAGTCCTGTCTCACCAATCATACGGTGCAGACAAACAACTTCTGCTTCGTTTTTATGTCGCGTTGGTAGGGTCACGGTTGGACTACGGAAGTGTTGTGTATGGGTCAGCCACAAAAACAGCACTGAAAATGCTAGACCCAGTGCTTGACTTGGGGCTTCGCCTGTCTTGTGGGGGATTCCGTACCAGTCCTGTCCACAGTCATTCTGCAGAGTGCTACAAATGGTGCTTAGCATACCAGCAAACGTATGTTGACCTTCTGTGTGCCTCTAAAATCTCATCAATGAATAACCACCCCTTTAAACCGGTTTTTATTATAGATCCACAATAAAACTCTTTTTAAACCGTCCATCAATTTATGTTTCTTTCTCGCAGAGTAAGAGACGAGGTCACTATTCATGAGGCCTCCTTTTTAGACACATTTAAATCATCTCACACTGATCTTGTAGCCCCATAGAATCTTCGTCTGTAGCATGTAACTTGTTTTTCGTTCCGTACAATAGAAAGAGGACACCAACAACTGGAATTTTGCAGCATTTACTGTATCTGCAAGACAAATACAGTGCTGCAGAGTTTTTCACTGGTGCATCTGAAACGTTCACTGCAGTGTCTTGTGCTGCGCACGGACCCAATTTTGAAGCATGTAGAACCATGAATGTAAAAGCAAGTATATTTACGGCTGAGGCATACGGCATTTTTCTGGTTATAAGTCACATAGTTGAACATCATATTTCTAAATCTATTATCTATACGGATTCGCTGAGCGTCGTCCCTTCATTATCATCCGGAAAGACATAGAAAAACCTTGTCATTATTCTTGTCCTCGAATCATTTATGCTAGCTAATTCGTCAAACCTCGGGGGTACTGTGTGTTCGGTGCCAGGCAAATCTGGCATTGGCAGAAATTAATAGCGGATGAAATGGCCGCCATTGTTGCACTCCGAAACACGGTAGATATAACAGTACCTTACACAGACCTCAAGCCAAGCATTAGACAACAACTCCGTAAAACTTGGCAAGCAGATTGGACCGAACAGACAGACCACAAACTAGACGTAATAAAACCCCACTTGGGACAATACACTACTGACTCGCACAACAGGCACAATGAAGTTACCTCAGCTAGGTTGCGGATAGGCCATACGCATGTAACGCACTCGCACCTGCTCACGGGATCTCCAACACCTCTGGGTAGCAGGTGTGGGGAGGGCTTCTTCGTGATACTAATCCTCATTTAATGCAAGGCACTACACATTACACGACGCAAAAACTTCACAGAACTCTACAGACCACATATTCCATTACATCCCTCATACTTTTTAGGAGACTATGCCATGTTTTCTGTCCAGCGCACCTTCAAGTTTCTTTCAGAAGCTCAATTTTTACAGCTCATCTCATACAACCAATAGTTTTACCCCTGGTCCTATACACCAGCCCCCTTTTTTATCTGTTAACCCCCTCTTGGTCTAATTTCGGCCCTTTACACCAGCCGTGCTCACAGTCTTTAATTTATTTTTTTCGTGTTCCCACTAACCAGTTTTAGTTGTCACCTATTCATCAAACCACTTTTTGGTGCTTTTTGCTATAGCTGGCCTTGCGCTACTAACCTTCAAACATCATCATCCTCCGGTGGGTTGAATGCACCCATGCGGCGTTACATTCTGCGCCGCGCGGCCGAGGGCTAGAACTAGATTCTGAGCTGCGGGACTGTCCTATTATTAGAATTTCGTTTTGAGAGGGGTGGGTGCAGCGATCCACAACGCCAATTTCCGCTTGGGCAACTGCTTGTGTTTCCGTTCATGCGGACGCAGTGCTACGGGCATATCACCATTACCGCGTACGCCCGGGAAGAGTTTCACGGTTACCCCAGCGGAGAAGTTCGCGTAATGGCCCGAACAATTCAGCAATTGTTTAAGTGACCCAAACACACGTAATCTGAATTTCAGAAAAGAACAAATGTTTTTTTAAGACCTCAGTGCAACGCTGTCAAAGCTAATATGATATCGGTTTTACATGCCAGTAGGTAGACGTTTATGGCCACAAGTAACTAAAAATATGGGTTGAATTTTTTAATAACATAATAGGTTAGGATTTGCCTTATATTGAATTGAAACACTCAATTTCATTCAGCTTTTTTACGAACACTTCATATGAAGTTACTTTCAAGAATGGCGGCAGTACGTTTTGGCGGAAAAGCTTTCAAACATAAGGCAACAGGACTTGAAGAACACCATATCACCAGGAGCAGGTGAGTCATCATAGTACCATTAACACATCTTTTTCAATTCTGCCGTGGGACAATTTTGGTCCCACTCTTGAAGGCACTCACGAAGGAAGCAAACACTTTACGACCTTGCAATCAATTTTCGCAACGCTTATTAGGAAGCCTGTTCATATATTCTGTTTCACATTAATTAAGTACATGGTACCCCAAAAACCAGGCTTAGATGATTGTCAGGGCTTGTAAGCGGCCGCTATTCAGATAAGTATCTAATGGTAAAAAATCCATATAACAAGGGTTACTCCTTAGGGACAGGGGATACGCGAAGACATCATTCTTTCCAAATCCCTCTGTGTGATTTCCTTCACTTCTTCCCTTAACTTCGTAGTCGCCATCTGGGGACCGATCTTTCCCCGGTCTCCTAATTGTAGTCTGTACTGAGGCTAAGTCAGCTACCAAAAGCAAAAAAAAATTCTGAAGACACCAAAAAAAGGTCTGAATAGTTAGGCAAAAGTAATTTACAATTGGGTAAATGAATTTGGCTCACTTTTTTATACGAACTACGATTTGCGTACATAGTTGCAGGTAGTCACCCCACCCATTTCTTTGCCAACCCTTGTTTAGGCAAAAGGGGCTATATTTTTCATGTCAGTGCAGTTTTATCGGATGCATTTTCGGATGCGGATCTGAACCAATTTAAAAATGACTCCATTGTTCGTATCAGGTGCGTGCGGCCTTCCTAGTGCGCTTTTCTTCCAAACACAGCTGCTGACGACTGCACCGTGCCCCACCGCAGCTTACTAATAGCTACGGACGGAAGCATGTCACGCTTGGGCCTCCAGTAAGGACCCCTAGATTTCATGGGGTCGTCTTTGGTACCGGTCTACTCCCACACTGGCGGAGCCAGGGGAGCCGCTGTGGACGGCACCGCTCTTCGTGAACGATTACTGACGAGTGCAGCGGCCACCTCAGCTAACGGAAGGAATCGCCAGTTGTGAATGAGCTGTTGCCGATACTTTGGGAACGACTACCTGGTTTTGCAACATCGTTCGCGAGGAGATATTGAACCATCAGGCATCAATTATTGTGAGCTTCGAAGTACCCGCCGTGTCGAAGCATGGCTTTTGGGGCACGCGCTTTGCTGGGTGCAGGAAGGATGAACTCCTTCAATCTTGAGATTCTGATGGTGAGTAAAAGGGCATGCGCCTCACGTTTTGCACCGAACGTTTGCGTTGTTTGCAATAGTCGTGAGAGGATGGCGTAACCGCGGAGATGGGGGTCCCTCTCCTTTCATCAGGCACCCGGCCGTTGCACCAATCATGGATATGCAAGGTTGAAAGTTCTTGGCGCTGAAAGTTTTAATGACGAGTAGGCCTAGATGGTTTTGTCCGCAGGATTTCACATCCATTCTAAAGTTGACCGCGTTAGCCCGGGTTACTACTTGCGAAAACCGGCTTCAATAACTGGGGTCAGTGCTCCCCACTTCACGCACGACCGCACGTGAACTGGTGAGAGGAATAGCACGTGAGAGATTACGCCACAAATGGTGGGCAGAGGGTTCGCGAAGGTTCAGCGTTCTGACGCCACTAGATCCGCAGGAAGCGCCCCTTTACGCGTGCTCGGTATTTTCTCTTGGTATTTTTATCTGGTGGCGCTGTACGTCGCAAACGGTTCAATAGCTCTGCTGTTAAAACATTTCTGTGTTTTTTATACAGAGGTTCCAGAAATGATTTATTTAACAGATCACGAAGTGAGCTTTGCATGTATATATGGACATACACATGTTCTTGGTAACATTTCATCAACAGACTTCTTCACCATAAAATGTTTCAGAACCAAGCCTACTACTTGTTTCTGGAATCCCGATAATTTATGGTGGTATTCTGTATTCTGGGCCTGCGTTATCTTGGCTATACCTTCCAAAGCTATGCGGTAGCATTTAATATCGCGCGATTTAGTCATCACTTCGAGAAAATAATAATAATGTATACAAACACCACTCTTTTCTGTATGTTTTACTGCATCTGTACCGCCCTATTATAAAAAGGAACGTTTTTGACAGAATATTACTTTACAAGAAACCTTCAGGAAATGGCACCTAAATTGGCCACACCAAGACATATTTATTTTTTATATAATACCACATTACTGCAGCCGTATCAACACCAAGACGGGCCTCTTGGTTAAGTACCAAAATAAAGATATTGAGATCCATCACATAGATATGAGCCAATCCAATCTACCGTTTATGAACTTCGGAAATCCCCTGTCATGAGTCGTCTATGCAGTTCAATTTAAACACATAACTTTATAAGTTTATTTAAACAATACAGCTGGGAATAAATGAAAACCATGTGCAGGCCGTATGAATAGTTTTGCGACCTCAATTCTACTACAAGTGTTCAGCGAGTTGACCGCGTGCGACAGCTTTCACCGTAATCATCGCCTTTCCGTCGTAAATATAGCGCATCTCCGTACCATTTCGAAATAAATATAAGGCTTGATTAGTTTTGGCAGTATATCTTTGAAAAAGCATCTACGTTGTACAAAAAAGCCCACTTATATAGAACACCGATATATTGAATAATTGCCTATATCGAATCCTTGTATATTTCTTGTACGAATTACATGCATAAAAAACGTTTTATATCAAATGCAATTTTGCTCACAATGGATATATCGAACTCTCCCGGGCGGGATTTTTCGCTCTCCTTAGGCATGCGGCAGGCTTTCCTGCAATACATCGGCGCGCAGCGGTAGCGCGGGTGTCGCTTGCGACTCCCGCCCGAGCTCGGGAGCGTCCAAACAGGCCGTAGCAGACTGGCCCAGCTCCAAGCACGCATGCCGTTGGAGCCGAAAGCGCTACATTAGGCCCTGCGGGCGGTGGTTTCACCGAACCTCTAGTTCACGCCACTCGCTGGCCGCACTTGATCTGTTCGCTGGGTTCGCCGTTATTCGCTTGTATCCATGCTTGTCTCCGCTCTCTCGAAGACGCCGAGGACTCCGTACAGCTTCCGAGCACAAGCGCAGCCGTCGCTGCCGTGGTTCAGCTACGGCGATACCGCAGTGCCATTGAGAGAGCGTCTTGTGCTTGTCGACTGTTTAGTTACCGTGGAGCAAGCAGTCACATGCAACGTGTTGTGCTTCAAGAATCAGGCTACACCTTCCCACTTCTTCCGCCCCAATAAATTATTGTTTCTTTCCGGGAAAGTGCTCTATCAATACTCAACTGCAGGGTAGTAAGAGCACAGCGTTAGCTCATGACTCCATCGGCAATATTGCTCTCGTATAGGTTTTTTCTTCACTTTCCGTATCGAACTTTTGCTATATCGAGCTATTTTACCACCCCCGCGCTGTTCGATTTAAACGGTTATTACTGTACTTTGTTGCTTGCGTACTGTGAAACGTGACTGCGAAAAAAGTGGCTGCATTTAAATATGACGGAGCGATTACTAGAAGAACATGTGTGCTTTGCTTTTTTTTTTAATTTGCGCCCCGTTCGCTTTTTTGGCTTCTAACTTATCTCAAAGTTATGTACCAACCTGCCGAAATTCAAACTTTTGTGAAGCATGCCTCATTGAAAACAATTGTTGGCGACGCGATCTTGAAGGTGTTAACAGCGCACATAATGAACTAGATACGAGGAAGACAAGATAGGACAAAGCGATGAACTATAACTGAGTTGTAATCAGGCAAGAAGACCTACTTTGGCAAACATTTAATAGCAACGGCCACAACACCTATCGTAAACACTTATTTTGCGCAGTGCAAGCTACACTCATTGCTCCTACTAGCCACGGGATGATATTTGCCGCGGTGGACTAGCTGTGTGGATGTTTTATCGATAGTATTTAGCACAGCCTCATTTCCCACTCGTGCATAAAGGCACTACGCATTAGAAGGGTCTCGCGGGATTGTTGTATTCGCAGCGTAGGAGGCGCGTTTGTACAGTCAGAAAAAAACACAACCAGCGAGTGTTCACCAGAATAGTGAAACCCTGTTGCGCGTTGGTGAATTCAATGAACACGTGTGCGAAGGATTTAGATTTTTAGATCCTGTCTATATATTTCCGTGATTTAGTTGATGTCGCTCTTATGTCTAGGCCAGAAGTTGATTGATTGATTGATTGTAGTGTTTAACGCGCCGACGCAACGCAGGCGATGGGGCGCGCCGTAGTGGAGGGCTCCGGATTAATTTTGACCACCTGAGGTTCTTTAACGTGCGCCGAAATCTCGTTCACACGGGCGTTTGTGCTTTTCGTCTCCATTAGAAAAGCGGCCGCCGCGGGCGGGAATCGAACCCACGACCTCGTGCTCAGCAGCGCAACGCCTTAGCCACTGAGCCACCGCGGCGGGTGCTGTTGTGATAACTTATATTACGAACAATGGAGGGTGTGGCTTTCCGTGTTTGCCACGCATCCTCTGGCTGCGGGCCGCGTATGCACAGTGTAACAAGTTACTGGACTTCATAACCGACCTTGATATGAAAAAAACCATCGTAGCCCACCGTCCGTTGGGCGCTCAGCACGAAAAAAATAACGTAGCTGCGTGCGCCGGTTTCCCTCACCACCGCAACAAAGTGAAATAACACTTGCATGAGCGGCCACCAAACGCAGTACGAAGAAACCAAAACGCTCTCACGCTTAACGACGGTTTTTTTTCATATCAACGTTCGACACAAACTGTAGTAACACGTTTGCACTGCGTACATACGGCCCGTCTCCAGGATGGGCGGCATGTACTGAAAGCCAGGGGCTGTTTTGTTCGCATTTCTGTGTACCACGATAGCTTAACGGTAACACCGAATTCGCAACAAGACTAACCGCCAACATTTAAATGGGTTAGAACTATCCCGAACAGCATGTAATACGAAATTGTCACTCCAGCCATGCAATAAACAAAGCCTGCTGCATGCCGTAAATTTAGGATTGTATCGAAAAAAAAAACTCCGAGTGTTATGCTTGACTTTATGACCACCTGGGTGCCGTTCTGAGTTTTCTGTCTGGTCTTCATGTTTGCTTCCTAAGTGCCACCCAAGCACTGCACAAGACGCGCTTCATTTCCCATTGTCTATGTATTTTTCATATTCTGTGTAACTGAGATTTGGATTTGTTATCATGTTGGCCACATACAGCTCCTAGTGCAAGCCAAGGGAATCGCATGGCTATCCCTGTAGTTCAATGCAGGAATTGTGCGGTAGGTGTCCTTATGAGACCTCATTATCTGTGCACTTGACACACAGTTAGCGAGTATCTGGTGTTTTGGTTTTATTCTCGTCAACTATTTGTGTAATGCGAACGCCACCACTTTTTACTTCAAAATTTAAAGGCAAGTGAAAAAAATGAGCAAAACACGTATAGTTTAATGAATGCCTATGTAATGAACAAATTCCGTCGAATTGAAATTTCACTAATTTTAATGCTATGTCCACCGGAAATCTGACATAAATAGAGTTTACATTAGGAGAAGCTTATCTTTGAATATTATTCTGCGGTACAAAGTTATTGCACTACTTTGATGCGCGCTGCTTTACAATATATATTTATGAAAAAACCTTCAAAGAGCACAACATCGAAAAATGAAGGACAACAGGGTGAGTGAGTTTATAGTGTTACGTTTTGGAAGGTTCATTCATATATAGAACTTGCCTAGCACAACATTCATCTGAAAAATGTATACATCCCAGGTCATGACCCTGTCCTGGCACGTAAGTTTTTCCTTTTGCCAGATTTTGTGTGCATGGTTTTGTATGTGTATGTATTGTATCTTCTGTCAACCAAGGAATTAGGGTTCACACAAAAATATTTCGCAAGTTCACATAGAGCAGTACAGGTGTGCTGGGCTAAAACGTGGTAATATGTCCATGTTCACGTAGTGTAGTTCTTTTTAAAAGCGCTACCGCCGTTTGCAGTCATGGTTAGTGCTACGATTTTCTTAGTAGTGATAATTCAGACAATACTGTTGCGGCTCAATCTTTGTTCTCGAAAGCAAAGCCGTCGCCGTCACCATCCAGGGGTCCATATAGCCTCTGGTGCATTCCAGAACTGCCGTCAGTTGAAATTCCAAGCGTCCTCGCCCAGTAGGCCAGCTTGTTCTCGTTCTAAAATGTGAAGCTGCCGGAGCATTGTAAGGACATCTCACTCCAGGATCGCAGTGCAAGGTGTCGTCCCCCCGAGGTGGTGGTGGTGGTGGCCCAAATAATGGCGCATACCCACTTAGGGGGATTGGCCAAGAAGAGTTATGTTACGATCAATTATGCGAGACAAAATAATGGAGCAGAGGAGATAATTTGGTATAGGTTAATGGGTGAGAGAGGAAACACGAGAAAAAAGAAAACAACAGAGAGAAGATTCGGAAAACTATCGTAAAAGTCAGCCTAATCGGAATGTTTTTACACTGCAGATGATGGTCTGACGAAGCTGGGGTGTGTTCCAGGAGAATCTCCTAAACTTCTTTTTCTTCTGTTTTTGTTCCCTTTCTCATGAGCCCTCGGATTCTCACCTTTGGGATTGGCCTTTGTTATTCTGGTACTTGTTTTGTGGCCTTCGGTTCCTTTGCTGACGCTCCTACATCTTTTTCTGGGTTCCTCGTGGCATATATGTCCAAACGTTAAATTGAAATTCAAAATTGAAGGATAAGATGAAACCATAAGGGGCAGTGCTGCATCAGGCTTCACATGTCGATTGATCTGACTTTGGTGGGTTTGAGTAGTTTTGCCTTTTGGGAACTGAAGTCATTATTTACACCTCCATGTGTTCAATTGGTGTGTTGTATCTCAGCAAAAGTCGATTAGGGCTTGCAAGCTAGTTCTAGCGCACACTGACTGCTCTCGGGGAGAGGGCACGGGAATCGACCTTTTTGCTCACAATCGAAAATGACAACAGGAAAAAAAATTCCCGCATTTCCCCGTGGGGAAGAATGCGAAAGTGCGAATGCACAAGTTGAATTTGCGCGGTTCGGTAATGGTCGCGAAAGAGAGATTACACACACACGCACAACTACAAAGAAAGAAAGATGCATTTATTCACAGACACCTATTTGTGTTGTCGTTGTACTTGATTGCTAGAGCGGATCTCAGCTTTGAAATTTCGTTTCAGTACTCCTTTAATCGGGTGCATTAGCCCTTCTCACTCCCGATTCCTGCCCAGTCCCCCACGTGGGTATGTGCCATGTCAGCGGCCAGGCAGTGCGCGCCCATCTCCCCCGTTGCCAAGGAAGACGAGGAGATTCCTGGCCAATCCCCCACGTGGGTATGCTATGCGGACATCGCCGGTGGACGCAGGTTCAGGGTCGCTTAAGAAGTGCATCGCACTTAAAATTCTATAGTATGTCGTTAGTCGTATTTTTGCGTATCGTACTGTGAGCAGGTCCATGGCTGAGGGTTAGATAAAGCGTTTATTACTTGTTGAAGCAAGTTACACGCCTTCTCTCATCGGAGCCATTGTGATCCCCCGGCCACAGGAGCTGCTCAATTTAAAGGGTAGGGGGGAAGGGGGAGGCCTTGGCGTACGTGACTCGAGGCTCGTTCGCATGGCGCGAAGCAGTTAGAGTATCCGTGAACATGAGACCGCAATTGCATTACGCGCACATGGAGTGGCAGGCACGAGTTCTCACATCACTACACGGACACATACACTTCACACCTGTCTGGCCTACGTGACTCTATGCACGTGGTGATGACCGCGAGTGTTCTGAGGCACAGAAATATGTGACTGCGTTGTATCACACACATGGAGTGGCAGTCACGAGTTCGCACATCACTGTACACTGAGCTGCAGGCGCGACTTCTCCCATCCCACCCTAGCCAAAATGACCAAGTCCCTTTGGTGACGTGAAAACTGAACAACCGTCTGCTAACATTGAGGTCAAGCTTCAGATGACGCAAGAATAGGGTAGATGTAAGGTGGTCTAAATAGCTTGATCTGGCTCACATGCACCACTCTGGAGTCAGGAGTTCCCGAATTCCTTCCTACTTGAGTGACGAGGTAAATAACCGGGGTCTTCTTTTCGAGGATCTGATAGACTCCCTTGAACCTCGGAGCCAATTTCTCTGACACATGCGGAAGAGGCTGCTGGCGGCGCAACCAAACAAAGTCTCCTACCTTGTAGGAGTGATCTCTGTGCGCCCGATCATAGTACGCTTTCCGCGCTTGCTGGGCGTTTTCCGTGTTGCTGGCTGCTTCGGCTCGCTGGGATTGCAGTGCCAAAAGGCGCTCTTGCACAGAAGTGGGCTTTGATGCGTGGATGGTCTGGTATGGTAGATTTGGCGTATATCCGTACATTAACTCAAAGGGGGAGAATCCAGTGCTGGAGTTCAGGCTGGTGTTCACGGCAAAAGCGGCTTCGTCGAGCTTTTTTGTCCACTGTGACTGGTCATGGTTGCACATTTTACGCAAAACGGTGACGAGGGTGCCATTGCTTCGCTCGACAAGTCCGTTACTTGCGGCCCTGTATGCCACAGAATAGTGCACTGTGACTCCGTGCATTCTCATGAAGTTCTTGAATTCTTTGGAGTCAAAGGCTTTTCCGTGGTCAGAGAGGCAATCACTTGGAGTTCCGAATCTATGAAAAACAGAGTGAAGGTGCCTGATTACTTCCTTCGTGGACGTATTCGGTACGGGTTTTGGAACAATGTACCGTGTGGCGAAGTCAATTACATTCAGAATATAGCTCTGTTTGTCGCTGTATGGCATTGTTATGTGGTCCATAGCGATCGAACTGAATGGTACGTCAGTAGTAGGCATGAATTTCATCTTGCCGACGTTCCGGCTAGTTGGTCGTTTGTCTTCCTGGCAACGTGGGCATGCCTGCACGTAGCTTGTAACGGTTGATAACATGTTCGGCCACCAAAACCGTCCTTGCAGTTTGTCCATCGTGCGTTTGATATCCATGTGCCCACTTGCGTCATGCGTGAGCTCCAAAACGCTTTGTTGAATCTTTGCTGGCACAACAGGACAGTGATGCCCCTCTGAAGTTACCCGATAGAGGATGTCATTGATTATGACAAACGGTCCTGCTGAGTTAGGTTCAGCACACACTTTCTGCTTGGTGCTCTTGCAGAAGTCGTCTGCATTTTGCATGGCCGTGAATTCATGCGTCTGAGATAGCGCTGCACATGAATGCTGAGAAAGCATGTCAGCAACGTAATTTTGACGTCCAGGGCGGTGCTCAACAGAGAACCCAAATTCCGCCAAATCCAGCAATATTCCAGTGAATCGGCGAGACGGCTTGAAGTTTCTGGTCAAGCATGCGACCGACCAATTATCAGTGAGCAGGTGAAATTTCCTACCAAGCAGGTAATGGAGAAATTTCACTGCAATAGCCCAATGCACAGCCAATGCTTCCCAAACGTTGCTGTGTAGCTTTTGTTCAGATTCCTTCAGTGATCGGCCGGCGTATTCAAGCACGACTTCTTTTCCGGCTTGTTTTTGTGTCAACACCGCTCCAAGAACTTTTGCAGAAGCATCCGTAGCCACTGTTGTGGGCGCATCGCGATCAAAGTGGCCCAGTATGGGTGCTGATGTAAGGGCCGAACGGATGGTCTGAAATGATTCCTCACACTCAGGTGTCCATTTGAAGTCGGCACTCCGCATTGCAGCTTGAAGTGGCGCGCAAATCTTAGAAAAGCCAGGAATGAAACGCCTGTAAAAGTTTGCGGTTTGCACCCAAGATAGTAGCTGCGTCGGCGTTCTCGGAGTAGGGATGCGCAATATGGCTTCAATCTTTGCGGGATCTGGCTGCTTTCCGTTTTGTGAAATCAAAAATCCCAGAAATTTTACTAAAGGAACAACAAACTTGCACTTTTTCAATGAAGCCTTAAGGCCTGCTTGTTGCAGGAGGGTCAGAGTCTCATCGAGAAGGTCGAGAAATTCTTCCAACGAGTTCGCAAAGATGATGACGTCATCGAGGTATGTACGCACACCAGATTTCGAATCTCGGGGTTTGAGTTGGGAAAATATTTTATGCATTGCCTTTTGGAAAGTGGCAGGTGCGTTCTTTAGTCCAAAGGGCATTCGTGTCCACTTGAAAGTGCCTTGATGAGTGATGAAGGTTGTCTTGTCTTGGTCCTCTTCTTTTACTTTAATTTGCCAATACGCACAGCATAAATCCAATACGGCAAACAAAGAGGCTCCACCAATGTCATCAAAAATGTCGTCTGCTCGCGGAAGCGGCTGGAGAACACTGACTGTCATCTGGTTGAGGGCCATATAATTCACAAAAAGCCGCTTTTTGTCACCCTGTGTCACGACAAGAGATGGAAATCCCCACGGTCCAGAGGTCGAGCGGATAATGTCTTTCGACAGTAAAGTTGCTGTCTGGTTTTCTAGAAATACTCGGTCCGAGGCTGTGTATCAGTAAGGTTGTCGTCCGTATGGCTGGGCATCGGGCTTTAACTTAATTTCATGTTCAATTCCTTCGTAGAGTCCAATGTCATCCGGACTCCGTGTGAAAAGGTCAGCGTGTTTTTCAACAACGCGTTTGACAGCATCATGTTGTTCAGGAACTAGCTGTTCTCCGAGAATGATATCAGTGAAGTCGTCGTCACCGGAACTGGAAGGGGAAAGAGGGGCTTCTGGGCTGCAGAGCTTTGTTACAGCGCAGCTTATCGTGGGGGCTGGGTTCACTTCAGACGCAGCTGCTTTGGCTAGTTTGCTCCATAATAGCTCATTTTCGTCGGGCTCATGGGCTAGTTGAAGTGCATCGGCCTTGGCATCTGGAGCATCAAAGTGAGACAAACCTGATATTGTCAGAATAACAGCGTTGGCCATTCGTGGCATAAGCTGGTCGCGGCACTGAATGATGGTTTTTGTGCTCGGCTGGTGGATTTCAGATGGCTGAGGAGGCTTTACGTGGAGCTCAGCTCGAGCAGCGCAGAACCAGTCCTCTCGAAGAATGAGTGGAAGCGCGTTATTTGTCATAACGGCCACTTCCACTACAGCTGATATTGCTCCAACTGTTATCTGGAGACAAACAGTTCCGATAGGCGTCACTGATCCTCCTCCGACAACAAGAACGGGTGGTCCTGTCCACGGCAAAACATTTTGTTTTGTGAGCAGTTTCGACGATATAATCGTCATAGACGAACCACTGTCCGGGAAGGCTGGAATTTCTCCGATTCCTGGTATTATGGCAGGAACCACAGCGCAACAAAATTTTGACCCATCAAGTGAATAAGGTACGTACGTGGCGTACGCTTTTCGCTCTGTGTTCCGGTGATCCTTACTTCTTTCGCTGCACTTTGCTGCTAAATGACCGGTCTTCTTGCATTTAAAGCAAACGGCGTTCTTTATGTCTTGACCGGGACTATGGGCTGGTGCACCATACTTATCAGAAATTTCTTGATACCGTGCATTTTGCTCGGCGGGCGGAAGCTCAGAAATGCGCTTTCGTGGCGGGCGCAATTGCTTTTGTGATTTTTCTTTTGGAGGGATGGTCGAGGCTGGTTTGTCTTCGTTTTGGTCTGCGCAGAAGACTGTCGAACGTTCCGCTTCCCTTTTGTGTGCTCAACGGTACGGTCTACCTCAATTGCGATGCTCAAGAACTCATCGACAGATTTCGGGCGCTGTACAGCAATTGCTGTTGCCAGTTGGTCATCGCGTATTCCTTGGATTAGATATTCAATCCTTTCTTTGTCTGTGAGGCTGACCGGGCATCGAGAAATTACCCGCAGTTTGGCGAATGCATACAAGTGCAGAGTTTCGTCGGCTAGCTGTAATCTGGCGGTCACGGTCTCCTGCCACTGGATAAGGGAAAGCTGTTCTCCTAAACTTTCTTTCAGGCTGGCTTTCCAGATGCGCCAGGTTGTCATATGCCGACCCTGCGTTTCATGCCAATCTGCGGCTGCTCCGCGCAGTTTGCTTTGAGCTATTGCAAGGAGTGTAGAATCTTCCCATGCCGCTAGTTTTTCGGTTCTCTCAAGCTCTTCGAGCCAGCTCTCGGCGGATGGAACACCACTTCCGTGAAATGTTCGCAGTGAAGCTGATAGGTCAGGAAGAGTGTTTACTGTAATTGGTCTCACCTGAGAAGCCATTGCAGACGTCATGATCGCCATGTATTGCTGCGTGTAGGTGGTGAACTGATGAAAATTAGAAGCGCTATCTTCGCTGAAGCTTGTCATTTGAGGGAATCCAGCCTGGGCAGGAGGAGTGTGGCTGTCTTGGGCTGCATCCGGCGAATCATCTTGGTCTCGGTGACGTTCAATGTAGGCGAGTAGACGGGCGGCAAGTTCTTCTTTGTTGCCTACGGTGTTAAGCTGTCGGCGTTCAAGTTCTTGTTTTATGAGCGCCATTGTGATTTGTGCGATGTCATCGGCGGTTGCGTTGCTCCAATTGATAAACGGCATCTCGGGCAGATTCGTAAAGACTGCAGGCGAAGATGTTTGAGAGTGGCGGAAGCGACGGCTGATTGCTGAGCGAGTTGATCTGCTCCGGTGCTCTTCGGCTTGGGCTGAAGCTGGGCTTGTCGGGCTGAGGCTGGGCTTACTGCTTGAAGCATGAAGCAGGCTGTTCTCGTCAGTCGTGTCGCTTAAAGCTGCAGCAGGTAACGTTGGGCGACTGTGCCATATGTGAGCAGGTCCATGGCTGAGGGTTAGATAACGCGTTTAATACTTGTTGAAGCAAGTTACACGCCTTCTCTCATCGGAGCCATTGTGAACCCCCGGCCACAGGAGCTGCTCAATTTAAAGGGTAGGGGGAAGGGGGAGGCCTTGGCGTACATGACTCGAGGCTCGTTCGCATGGCGCGAAGCAGTTCGAGTATCCGTGAACATGAGACCGCAATTGCATTACGCGCACATGGAGTGGCAGGCACGAGTTCTCACATCACTACACGGACACATACACTTCACACCTGTCTGGCCTACGTGACTCGATGCACGTAGTGCTGACCGCGAGTGTTCTGAGGCACAGAAATATGTGACTGCGTTGTATCACCCACAAGGAGTGGCAGTCACGAGTGCGCACATCACTGTACACGGAGATGCAGGCGCGACTTCTCACAGTACAGTCATCTGGTCATACACTAGTCTTGTTGTGTCGTCATTCTGACATTTGTCGTGTCTTGTATTCCTGTAGCAATTTTGTTGTTTTATCGTGTGTCGTGGCCCTATAGTTATCCTGTAGTATGTCATAGTCCTGTAGTAATTCTGTACAGTGTTTCATAGTCCTGTAGTAAACCTGTAGTATGTCGTAGTCCTGTAGCAATCCTGTAGTAAGCCGTAGTCCTGTAGTTAGACTGTAGTATGCCACAGTTCTGATGCTCTACTGCGATATCATGCCTGTCTTTTCGCAGTCCTGAAGATGTGTTCTGTATTCCTGGCGATTTGCAGTTTTGACCTGTAACACAATGCATTCATAACAATTCTGTTGCAGCAAATATCAGTATTTTTAATCCGACCATGCACTCTATTCGGGCTGTCCACTGTACGTAAACAGTTAGGACAGCCCAAATATGCCATGAGCTTATGCACAAACTGAAGAGAATACAAAAAAATATTTCATTTACTTCGTGCACACGCAGCTCCAGGCTGCAAAAAACAAGTACAAGTACCATTATATTTGATTGACAAGGGCCAGAAGTACACCGTCCCTAACCGCAAACATACTGGATGATCCGTGTCATTCTAAAGCTTCAAAGTTTTCTGAGCTGCAAAAACCTTATAGTAAATATACTAAATTTCCAATAAAAAACCACCAATAGCTAGAAGCTGCCAATAATAATTATAGCTGCAGAAAGCCACAGAAGACAAAAAAACTAAAACTATCAATGCACACTTTGTAAAGCACAAAAACAAAATTGCAAATTACATCTACCATCAAAAATTCCCCCACTTCTCTCTTCATCATCATCATCATCATCACCAGCCTCTATTCGCCCACTGCAGGGCAAAGGCCTCTCCCATTATTCTTCAATTGCCTCGGTCCTGTGCCAACTGTGACCAATTTATCCCCGCAAACTTCTTGATCTCATCTGCCCATCTAACTTTCTGCCGCCCCCTGCAACGCTTGCCTTCTCTAGGGATCCACTCTGTTACCCTTAATGACCAGCGGTTATCTTGCCTTCGCATTACATGCCCTGCCCACGTCCATTTCTTCTTCTTAATTTCTACTAATATGTCTTTAACACCCGTTTGCTCCCTGACCCACTCCGCTCTCTTCTTGTCCCTTAATGTTACACCTATCATTTTCCGCTCCATATCCCGCTGAGTCGTTCTCAATTTAAGTTGAACCCTCTTAGTGAGCCTCCAAGGTTCTGCCCCGTAGGTGAGTACCGGTAAGATGCAGCTGTCGTACACTTTCTTCTTCAGCGACAATGGTAGGCTGCTATTCATTATCTGAGAATGTCTGCCATATGCACCCCACCCCATTCTGATCCTTCTAATTATCTCTGACTCATGGTTGGGATCTGGGGTCACAACTTGGCCTAAGTAGATATATTCGCTTACCACTTCCACTGCCTCGCCACCTATCTCAAACCGCTGTGATGTCCCGAGGTTACTGATCATTATTTAGGTTTTCTGCATATTATTTTCAGGCCCACGGTTCTACTTTGTTCGCCCAGTGCAGAAAGCATGCTTTGCAATTCGTCCCCCGAGTTACTTAGCAAGGCAACGTCATCAGCAAATGCGAGGTTACTGGGGTATTCTCCATTAACCCTTACTCCCACCTGTTCCCAATCCAACGCTCTGAATACGTCTTGTAAACATGCTGTGAATAGCATTGGAGAGATTGTGTCTCCTTGTCTGACACCCTTCCTTATAGGTATTTTACTGCTGTCCCTATGGAGGATGATCGTAGCTGTAGACCAATTGTAGATATCCTCTAGTATTCTTACATAATGCTCATCTACCCCCTGGTTTCGTAATGCCTCAATCACTGCTAGGGTTTCGACCGAGTCAAATGCTTTCTGAAAATCTATGAAGGCTATATATAGGGGTTCAGTATACTCAGCGCACTTCTCTATCACCTGATTGATCGTGTGAATATGGTCCAATGTTGAGTAACCCTTACGAAAGCCTGCTTGTTCTTTAGGTTGACTGAAATCTAAGGTTGCAGAAATTCGGTTAGCGATTACCTTGATAAATACCTTGTAGACGACTGACAGTAAGCTGATCGGCCTGTAATTTTTCAAGTCCTTCATGTCGCCTTTCTTATGGATTAGGATGATGTTCGCGTTCTTCCAAGATTCCGGTACCATTGCGGTTATTAGGCATTGCGTATACAGGTTTGCCAGTTTTTCAAGGACAATTTTTCCACCATCTTTCAAGAGGTCTGCTGTTATCTGATCCTCACCAGGTGCTTTGCCCCCTTTCATTTCTTTCAAAGCCTTCCTTACTTCTTCGATCGTTACTGGTGGGATGTCTATCTCCTCTGAACTACTGTCTCGTTCGGCATTATCCTGTATGTCCCGGCTACTGTACAGATCCCTATAGAACTCCTCGGCCACTGTGACTATTTTATCCCTATTTGTGATGACATTGCCTTGCTTATCCTTAAGTGCATACAACTGATTTTTCCCCACGCCAAGACGTCTCTTATCTGCTTTCAGGCTACCTCCGTTCTTTACAGCGTATTCGATCCTCTCCATATTATACTTCCGTATATCAGCTGTCTTACGCCTATTCATTAACTTCGAGTTTTATTCTGTCAGCTTTCCGTTCCCTGATTAGATCTTTCGTCTACTGTGAAAGTTTACCAGTATCTTGTCTAGCTAGAGTGCCCCCGACCTCTACTGCACACTCTGTGATAATGCGTGTAAGGTAGCTGGCTTCCTGTGTCGTAAACTCGGCTTCCTCGTTAAGAGCGGCATATCGGTTCTGCAGCGCGATCCTGAATTCTTCTACTTTACGACTTACTGTTAGCTCATTTATCGGCTTCTTTCGTACTAGCTTGTTGCAGTCCCTCCTCAAATCTATCCTAATTCGAGATCTTACCATACGTTGGTCACTACACCTTACCACTTCTCTCAATGACAGTTTAAAATTAAAATGGTAGAGACACCGGCTCTGGCCTTCGCACCAACCAAATTGGCAAACAGGCCCATGTACCTTCTTATCAGTGCAGATCAGTGCACTTCTGCGCGAGATGTCTAGGCAGAAGCTTGTGGCGCTTGTGCATTTCGGCTTGCTCACTGACCTTCACCCGGAAGTAATGCCAGAAGTAATCTGCATCGATAGAACAAAAATACAAAGAATAATACAAGACAATGACAAGCAGCACAAAAAGACTGAAAATCATACTGCTAATACCGTTTCCTTAAACTGCGCTATTTTATAAAATTAAACACAGCTTCACTGCTGACCAATAAGAAGTGCTCTCTATATGCTGAAAAAGTGCTTTTCACATTACTGTGCCTTTTAAAACTTTTCAATTTAAACTATACTTTGCAAGCCCCTTTTCATAGCGTTCCTGCATTTAAAGAACAAGCAAAGCCATTTGGACGTAGCTCAGAAAACGCCCCTTAAAAATTAGTTTTGTTTTCATTTTGCTAGAAAAACCTAATTTTTGACATGCGTTTGCATCACGTGGGTCAGAAAGAGGGAGTGGTCATTGCGCGTAACTGCTACTAAAGAACAATGCATGCCAACTATAATTACTCTGCATCAGCGTTTCGTTTTTATTATCAGGGCATGATGGGTGAATGAAGATAGTTTTTAAACGTCATGTTTGCAGTCAGACAGTACTAATCCCTAAAATCGGCTGAAAATATCAAGCAGTCCCAGTTTGCAAAGTTACGTCACGATTTTAGGCAGTGTTATTGCCTTTGCGCACGTTGTTCTCAGTTGTGTTGTAATTCTACTTTCCACAGAACCATTCAAACAGTTGACAACTTACAGTTTCGGTTTTGTTTCTACATCACGAAATTCATAATTGGCAGTACTACGCAGCTACTCAACTTCAAGCCTACCTGCTATGGCGCCTTGAGCGTCTGCTACAGATCCTCAAAAAAGACTACCACTCCTGATTTTGCACCACCATAACCCGTTTCCTGCAATAAGAACTTCCGATGCAAGTCAAAAGATCACACCCAGTCGCCAGATATCTGTTCCGACG
This sequence comes from Haemaphysalis longicornis, assembly GCF_048455015.1. Taxonomy (NCBI): domain Eukaryota; kingdom Metazoa; phylum Arthropoda; class Arachnida; order Ixodida; family Ixodidae; genus Haemaphysalis; species Haemaphysalis longicornis. Next base: position 127,356,184 of record NW_027526385.1, on the reverse strand, counting down.
AAGAGAGCACTTCAAACCGGCTTTACACACCGCCAGCTGTCCGCCTACCAGTTTCGTTTCGATACGAGGGTTTTTGCTTTTCACCTACATCAGAAAAGCGCCCGCGGCGGCGGGGAATCGCCTCCGCGACCTCGTGGTTTGCAGCACAACGCCTTATCCACTCAGCCACCGCGGCGGGTACTTATGTGTATGTGCTTAGCAAAAAAGACAAGCAAGCTGCACCCAGAAAATGGTTTCACTAGAATAAAACCCGGGGGGAGGTTGAGACACAGACTGCTTTGCAGTAAACCGAATACATCCCTTGTTGAAAAAGTCGTGCTTTTCACATTTAAATTACTGCAGAGCATAACATTACACTCGTAAAACTGCCCCCTAAAACTTTACGCCACCTTGAAAAGCTTTACCCTAATGGGGCCATGCAGACACAACACAAGTTTGGTTCATTCGAAAGATTGCCACGTTAGAATCGTAGTGACACCACTTTTAATGTGCACAACGCCCAAATAAGCTATATAATTAGGAAAAAAGGGAATGGCCAAGGAACCCACTATCTCATTTCCCAAAACAAAACTTAGATGTCCTATGTGCCCAGCTGTGCGTTTGGCTGAGGCCGGCAAAAGCAAACACAAATTAGGTGTGGCTTCTAAGTTTTTAAATGAGCTATTTGCGCATAAATGTAATGCATATTCATTTTACAGCAGTACGAATGGTGCGGTGAACAATGAAAGTTACAAAATACACATAAGCATAGAAGTACCGATGAGCAATGCTGTTGATACTGGGCACACTATGCTTGTTCTAGCTGCACAGCAGTCCGCCACTTTGGAGTTGTCCTACGTGAACCTGTTTGTCGAGCATACCCCAAGTTTCAAAAAACGATTTTTTTCTACAGTAGCAAAAACAAGCCAAGTGCAAATATGGCCAAAAACAAGGCAACGGCGGACAACAGTACGTGGATGAGTATGGTAGCACCACCAGGGAGGACTGACAGCAAGCAAGGCTGCAGAGCCAAATGACGCAGTGCAAGTTCATTTGAAAGCACGCACTCAGGACTTCATTGCTGACATCACGAAAACACAAGATTTGGTGGGAGAATCAGAATCGTAACCCGAATTGATTAATTTCTCAGTGAATATGGCCTCACTGCTCCAGGAGAAGCACTGGGTGGACTACAAAAAACACGAACTCTTTCAAATAAAACAAACATATTTTCTTTCTGCATGGCCCCTTTAGGCAACGAAAGCAGTTCAGAAAACTTAAAATGTGTTACAATGCCCAGCCGGAGCTGAGGTTTTATCATGCCCAAGCTGACCAATTCAATGGCCAGTAATTATTGCACTCAAAGTTTAAATCTAGTCACTGCAACATTTTCCATTCATAAATTTGTTACACACTACCTAGCTTCTCAGAGCAAAATTGTGTCAGAGCAGTTAGCTTTGAATAATTATGGTTATTTGATTATTTAGCTTTGATTAATTATGATTATTTATGAGAATACGCGATGCGTGAGCATTTTTTTTTCGGTGGAAGCAAAACGCACCCACGCGCGTGAAAGCCACTGGCGTACGGGAAGCCAGGAGAGCTTTCGAACCGGCAGTGGAGGGCGCAGACAATGTCCACATAGGCCTTTGCAGTTTTTACAGGTCACCTATTAGCTTGCAAGAAATCTCTTTTCTTAATTTTATTCCATATCTTGACTGGTGTCGCTTACGACACGGGCTGCCATAATTGTTGAGACCTATCCCAAAAATAAAAATGTGAATCATCACCACAGAAACTGTCACCTTGTACTGTGTGTAACAAAGAGGGCTGCCGACCTCAAAGGATAAAGATGTGTATGTTGGAGTGAGCCTTAAATGTCCTGGCGCTTTATCCTTCCTGAGAACTCAGCAGAACTTGGCTAAGATTGGCTGACCAGGCAAAAAGCAAAGTTGAGAGTAATGCATGCCGTGCATACATAACCTGCACCAATACTTCACAAATGTAAAAATTGAAGGCGGCTGGGACTGCTTCTTGTGGAGGCAAGGATGGCTCGGCTGCTGTGCAGAGCTGCACCCTCACGTGTATTTGTTGTGATCTGCAGTTTATTTGTCATTGCCTTATTGCATACTATGACGGTCATGCTACGTTCGTTCGTTATGACCGAGCATTCAGTATAACTGCAGCCTTTGTAAGCGGCATCAACTGTATTGTGCTGATGTATTTACATCCGACAACAAGTGTAACCAGCAAAACTTAATTGCTTCCGTGATTATAGGATCTAGACTTTACCAAACTCTACAAATTCATCTGTCACATTCTGGGAGTACCAGTAAGAAAGCGTTAAACACCTACTTTCTTCACAGCCAGTGCCATAGAGGGTTCGTGCTGGAAGTGCCGCCAGGCTCGGGCTGGCGAACAAGGTGTCGGTTGCTGGTGGTCCTGCAGGGCCCGTGCTGGCAGGGAGCTGCAGGCCATGTCCACTCTTGTCACTCTCTGGAAGGGTGCCTCAGTCACATGAAAAAATTTTGCACTCTTAAAAGAATAAGCAGCCCAGGCAATGAGTTTTAATAAATTGCTCCACTCTTAAAGGTTGGTCGATATTATTGAAAAGTAATAACCATAAGCAAATAAGTTAGTCATTATACATAGGTGCAGCCTGTCCTTTTATGTGACTAACAAGTCACTTTTAGTATTTGGCCTGTATAAAAATATCGAGCAATAAGTTGTGTTGCCCACTCATAGTCACATTGTTAGCCAGTCTGCTACAAAACATAAAGCAGCATTGCCGTGTTCCTGCACTTTCATTAGAATTGCAGTTTTATTAATTTTTTTACTCGGCCTTCTCTTCCAAACAATCTTTGTCAAAATCCTTTGCAGCGACTTAAACACTTTCAAATGGCAGTAATTTATGCAGTGCCTGCAAAAAGGCAATTGCTAGCAACTAAATAAACCAATAGCTCAATATCCTTATATATAAGCCACGCGACAAGTTCGTGCTGCAGGGCGAAGTTTTGTTTTCACCCACCCAAGGAAAGGTCCATGTTCAATTGGGGTGTAGGTTCCTTAGATGGTAATGCCGCATGTTTGAGGAAGTGAAACCTTCCTTGCAACTGTTGACATTACAGCCAGCTAAGCATGATAGCAACTGCATCATCTTGTACGTTGCTTAGTTCATATAAAGTGATAAGAAAGCCATGCACACAGATTTAAGATTGTTTACGCACTGGTGAAAAGAACTTGCCAGCCACTCCATGTTCAGTGATCGCCGCTCCTGCAGCTCGCTCCTGTAAATGCTGACTTGGAGCTTTCTGTCCAATGCTTTCAGCTCCCGCACCTCGGCGTCCAATTACACGACCCTCTTCCTTAAAACTGCTACAGGGTCTTGGTCCCTTGCGGCACCTCGAAGAATGATGTGGACCACCGCTGATCTTTTCTCTGCCTTCGCCGTTTTTTGTTTGCCTTGGCCTGCAATGAGAGGTCAATAGATACATGCCATACTTGTTCCGAGCCTGTTCCACCAAAAGGAGTCGCCTATTTAGAGCAACAAGCCCACTTCAGTGTCATTTTACACTGTTTAATGATAGTTATGAGGTCAACTTTCGCGCAAATATTGACTTCCCCTAATAAACATACGTGAAAGCGGTGGCTATTCTATAGCCTTGGTGTTTATGTGCGTCATGCTCGATAAGAGCGTTTACGATTAACATATCTGTAGTGGCTACCAGCAAGACGGCTTTCACAGAAAAACCCCGATTTCGAAGCTCGTACAGTCGGCAAAAGAGTTGTCTATAAAGTGATCCGCGCACTCTGGACTGCGCTCGATGCACCTAGTGATAACGCCTTGTTTGAGACCGGTAGGTAGTGAGCATGCGCGACCAGCATGAGCGCGATGGCTCTTTCCCTTGTCGCTGTGCCCGCCATGAGAAGCGCTTCTTGCACTGCCGGGCCGGGAAACAAAAGCGGCAATGAGCGATTGGTAGTACAGCGTTGGCTGCGTTTAACTACATGCAACGCCTATTTTCCGTGGTGCCCTACAGAACACAGGAGTTTTTTTTCTGTATGCGAGACAACAAACGACAATCGCCGAAAACGCATCACTGCCGGTGTTTTATTGTGAATAGATATCGGTCTGTGATCATTTGCACAGTGCAATAAGTATTGTGGCGGGAGCGCGTCAGCAGTGACGTGCAAAGTGGAGCACAGAGACCCGGCAGTGGTGCTCACTGGACTCCTGCAGCTATTGGCGAAACGATAACGCAATGAACAGCTGTGCACCAAGGCTAATGCAGATGAAAAACTCGCACAACGCGCGCTAAGGCGGGTAATCTCCGCCTTTGTTTTGCGGGCCGGCAGCGCAGGCATGCGGTGCTTATTACGCTCAAAGGCGTGGAAGACAAGGCGACGGGCACAACGAGGAGGGACACAGACATCGCGCTGATACGGGCCCCGCATGCTCACATTCTACCTATCTCAAACCAGGAATTATTTCTATATGTCTCCTGCACACTCCGGAGCAACCCGGTCGCGCGTAAAGCCTTTTGCCGACTTTACGTACGTAACAATGTGGCTTGTCGACTACTCGACCCCTACACGAAAAAGGCCGATGAATTCCTAACTAGACTAACCGGTAGCCAGCACAGTCCTGAATAGAGCGAGTTACGTGGAATGGTAATACGAGCTATTTTTTCGGCGCCAGCGCCATATACGGTGAAGCGGACATCGGCGCCTTCCGAAGGCTGCGCCAGTACGCCGACATTCGTTCCTTACTTTCAGCCGTTAGTGGCAGATGTAAAACTGCTAAAGAGTACTCAGACACCATTATGCAGAATTTACGGTGAGAACAGTTACCGGTCATGTGAACGATAGGGGCCTCGAATAATCTCCCCGCGTCTCGGTGTCCCCGCGCCAAAACATTACCCACGCAACGATCGTAGTCCTTGACGTCCACCACAAAAACATTACACAAGTCCGTATGCTAAACAACTTCTCTTCTGCCTTCCAAAACATACCGAACGAAAAGGTTACATGGTTTCGCTTCGTTACACGGTCACACTACGTGTATACGAACGCTATCGACCAGCGCAAGAAAAGGAACGCTGCGTAATGTTTGTTACAACAGTGAGAGCTGCGGCTACGGCTGGCTACATCTTCAGTCGGCCTATATAGGAGCGTTAATTGATGCAAGAGGATGAAGCCGATGAAGCGCAGTAAGATACATCAAAACTGAATCATTGTGGTCTTAACAATGAACAAAATTTATTACAGGTTCCAAACCTCCATTGTAACCAATGATAGAAGCACCATTGTAACCAGTGTAATTAGCACCATTGTAACCAGTGATAGAAGCTTCCAACTTCAGCTCGGTTCTTTCATGTCGTGTTATCTAAGAAAATTTTCTATACCTATTACGGCTTTCTCAAGAATGCGTTGTAACTTTTTGTGCCTTTTTGAAGGTGTACTACAGGCGTTTTATTGAAGAAACAGTATCAGCAATGATGCTAGGAGTGCGTTTGTTGTTTTTGTATGGCCCACCTCATTAGCAGCGGCAGAAAGCAGAGCTATTAGGTGCCACATTTTAAAGCCAGAGTCTGTGAATTAGGGTGGTTGGATCACGTCCGCTCGTTTGCGCACCGCGGTTTAGTGGTGTCGACTGTGTTCGTAGGCCGTTTTTCTCACGCTAACGACAAGCTCAGTTTAATAAAGTTTCTCTCTCTCTCTATCTCTCTCTCTGCACTGTGCGTGGCTACATAGTATGTGCGCTGGTTCTCTTTTCCTTTTGCAGTGGTCGGGGCTGCTTTATTGTGTCGGCTTGATCTGTACTGATTCTCTTTTAGTTTTGTCATCTGTTCTTCACCTGTTCGCCTGCTGCCGCGATGTGGGTAGGTCTGGAGTTTGGTTTCAGGTTTTTTCTCACCTCTAAATTGGTTTTATTGCAAAGACACTTTTTGGGCTTTCGAACGTTTTTTTTTTGGCTGTTAACTTACCATAACGTGGCTAGAGCGGGTTTTGTTCGCCACATTTTTTGTTGTGGTTTGGGGGAACACGGACTGAACAGAGGAAAATAAAGGTTACCAGTCAGGCTACAGGCCCTATTCTAGTTCACGAGTGGCGGTGTGTGGTTTAGGGTGCTATTGTGTTGTTTTATTTTGTTAGTCGTCGTGCTACAACGAGCAAAATAGTAAATTCAATTCTGCTCTCGAGTCTGCAGTGTTAAAATTGTCAGTTTCATTTCTTCGTTGATTGTGTGCAGAGGAAAGTGATAAAAAATATTATCTTTGATCGGAAAAAAGAAACGAGCTACAAGATAATTATCTTGTTCGACTTTTGTCTATTGTGTAGACAGCTTCATGTATCGCTACATATTTTGCCATGGTAGCCGCATCTGTAGTGACGAAAAGAATCTGTCGTCACGACAGCCGGCTTTGCTACTACAGCATTTTTGTTGTGGTTCTGGTGCAACGACAGACATCACGACATCATTTATGCCTCTATAGTGACTACAAGATTCTGGCGTCCCGACAGCCAGCTTTGATACTACAGCATTTTTTCGTACTTCTGTTGTAATCACAGACGTCATGACAGGTGGCCAATGCACGACAGCATGATGGATGTCGTGGCGACAGGTAGTTCTGGTGTGACTACACGAATGTAAGTCATTGTGAAAATCACTCTATTGTTACGACAGAAATGTGCGTCGTAACAACATATGGCTTTGTCGTAACGACAGGACTTCTGTCGTAACTACAAAAATTTGTGTCGTAGGACAGGAATTCTTGTTGGGTATCTGTCGTATTCCTGTTGACATTTGTTCAACATGTGTTGAAGGAAATGTCAACATTTCCTGTTGACATTTTCGACTTGGCTGGCATCAAACTTTTTACTGTTGAGAGCCGAAGGGTCCAAAAATGTGGTCTCTACTCGGTGTCACGTAACACAGGAGCTGGGTCATGGCATATAGTGGCTGTATTTTATAGTGCAAGGCGGCACCTTGCTTGATCGTCTGCAGCTATTAGGACTAGCTCATCTGCTGCTGATAGGATGTTTAGTGATGTGGTATTATGAAGTTACTTGTGTATTTGGCTTCATTGAATTGCTCCGCATTCTTGAACATTAAAATGCACGTAGTGTTATCAAGATAAAACCACCAGTTTCAATACGTGGAAAGTTTGAATGAAACCACATTTGCTTCTACATCTCTACACACATCAGACATTCATAGTAAGAGCTTCACATGATTAAGGCGCACAGCAAATTGTCCAGTACAGAGAATGTTCCACATATCGCATAATAATCTCTTTAGGGTACGGAGGATCCAACTGCACTGTAGCAGCAGCTAAACCGGAAAAAAAGGCTGCTCTTCTAAAATTTCATAATATAGAAGGATGGAGCATATATATTTTCTGTTAGCCTACAGGCTGCAGTATAACATCATTTTTTACAGACTTGCTTGCCCTGAAAACATTAGAAACACGACTTGACTTGAGGTATGCTTCAATGAGAGAAACGATCCCGCGTGCTTGTTTTCAGGCTTCTGCACTAAGATTGTGGCACGATGTATTGCTTAACAAGGTGAAGGTTTGGGCGAGTTGGTATATCATACTTGAATATTCTTCCTTCTCCCTTATAACGTTAGTTGCAAATTTGCGCATTGTCTCGTCTTCTTTCTTCGTCCTCGTGTCGTTTGCGCTTTCAATATTCAAGTACAAAGTATTGCTACGCTTTCCCTACCTGTACACGATATTTAACTCAAAAAGTTCGTACACGGCTGTCAGGAAGATTGAAAGGTAAGTTAAACGATGTCCCTACAATCACCTTCAAATTGATTGGGACTGCACAAGAACGTATTACCAACAGGCTAAAGTTTACTCGTACACAAAGCTCCTGAGCATGTACATAGGAAGAGGGGAACTTTTTAAACTCTAAAGCCCAGAACAGGTCATCTGAATAGCTGAGTATCTTGCGGTTTTATACAGTAACACTATTAGTCAGATGGTCTCGGCGAGAGTCTATGCTGCATAATGTTGCAGAGTGTTATCCCCTCATCTTGGGACTACTGAGAAATGCCCAAAAGCAGGCAGCCCCTCGTTTCTATTTTGTAGCTAACTCGAATTTAACGTCACCTAGTAAACAAACAACAGTGGTTCATGGCGGAAAAATTATAAAATACTGTACAAAATATATATTTGGCCAAATCTTTGTCTACGTGAACTGGTTCCGTTTTTGGTTAGGTTTTTATTACTCATCTTTTTTATTGCATGATTTCCGGACGTAGAATCTTCGAGGAGGAGATGCAAGAAATGTAAACCCGCCGTGCATGGATGCCGACCAACACCTGAAAGGCAGATTGGTTATCAAACCATCATGCTTGCTTTTGAGCTGAATCAGTTCCAAATGATTGTGGTCCTCCTTATGATACTGTATAGACCAGTTACAATATTATGCTGCTGGAGACAGCGGCTCTTGTTATTTTAAGTATCTTTGAATACGGAATACAATTTAAAGAATAAATCTAGCCCTCATTGAAAATCAATGTCTACAATTGTACTCCCTGTGATCACTTTCTGTCTCGGCTAACGCTCATGAATAGTGATTACCTAAACCAATCGTCAGCACATGGTTGAAAATTTAAGGAGCTTGTCACGAGAACAAGTGGGAGTCATTGCAATGTTGCTGCTGTCCATTAATTTAAATAAGAGTGCACCCAAGTCCTTGAAAACTGTTGAAATAAAAGTTGGATTTTCGAGCTCTTGATTGCCCTGGAATTTTTTTTCGTACTTGAAAAAACTTCAAATCTTGGATTTTCCGCATGGCCACATTTGTGTCTTTTATTGTGGGGGGTCATTGAGTGTGGTATTAACAAACCCTATTCTTTGTATATTAGTGAAACACCTGCAACGCTAAGTCAAACTTCCGGTGCAAGGATGAGGTGACATGCATCAGCCATGTGTTTTTTTTGTTATCCTGGCCTAAACTATGAAGTTTGCGAAAAGTCTTCAGTTGCTGGCCACAGTAAGCCCTAAGCATTGACACCGTCTCCACAGACATATTGCAATAGCAGCCTATTTTATCGAAATTGAAGTTACATAAATTATTTATGAACTGAACTGTTGAATTTGGTGGTATTTTACTTTCCTTTTCTGCCTTAATTTTTTGTGGGATTTATTAGCAACGCATTATAAATGAGATCCAGCCTCGTAGCCAGAGCATTGTCTTTTGGCTACATTGGACTTTATGCTTGGTAGCGAGGGGCACTGTCTCGCTACCGCTTTTACTGAACTTCTTCCCCTTCCTTCTTTTCTTGCTGCAGTACCCTTTCGGAGGATAGATCGGGTCTTTTATGTACACCTCACTGCATATTCATGTTTTAAATTATTGAGAACTCTGATGTGGAGGTTCAACTGGACAAGGTGATGTAGGACCCGTGTTCAGTATGTGGTGAGAAACAGAAGTAGGCCAAACCGAATCTTTCTGTACGAACAGCTGAACCCCCAATACCCCAGTGGTGCCACCATGTAGGAGGCGCTTGGCATTGTTGCACAGCTTTTTGACGGTCGGCTATTTGTTATTTTCAGATTTGTTGTTATTTACTCATGCACATCACACAGAAACAAGGTAAAAAAAGAGATGTTGAGGAAGTGTTGTGTCATTAATTCATTCGTTCATTCGTTTATTTTGCATTTTCTTAACAACAACAACAGAAAATGCAGGAAGGAGGGCAAAAAGCTGGACGCAGCCAGCTTGACAGGGACCCAACTCCCTTTACAAAGCTGTGGGGCACGTAGCGAACAATTCCGGAGTTTCTTATTTGCAGGTAAAAAATACAACACCAGGCAAAAAAAAAGTGTTCTGTCTTGTTAGTGTGCTCTGTGCATGAAGAATTCCTCCAAAGGGATGCCCGGATACAAGTGGTGCGGCGACAAGGAGTGTAAGCAGTACAAACACACAGTATCCAGTCTACGTAGTGTCGACTGGACCAATAATGGAAATGAGCTAGGTACAGTAAACAGGGTGGACAGCAACCACTCCGTCCCACTTGTTAAACTGGGGCAGCAACCAAACAATTATAATCCTTTCTACCTGGTGAGAGCCCACCATAGTGACGTCGATTCTTTGTTTGCTTTTTTTGTATGTGTAGTTCGTTGTGCATGTCATGAAAAGGTGATTTGTATTTCCAACGGAAGCTCGAAACCATTAGTGCCTTTTTAATGGTTTCTTCGAGGAGATTTACTAAACTTCAGAAATTTTAGGCGGTGTTACACCTGCAGTGAAGACATGATTCGAGAAAGACCGCAAAATATGAGGTAGAAAAACTCAACAGCAGTAGGGCACAAGTAGAAACCTTAAGACTTGCCGTGAGCTCCAGAATTTCGTTTGCTCAAATCTTCAGAATGTCGCCAAGTTGAACGAAACTAAGTGCAATGAATGAAAGCACTTTTCGTTGTTGTCTGCTATAATATTCATTGTGTGCGAACTGTATTCATACAGTTTAGCTTTTATAAAAGGGCCTTTAAAAGTGCTAGTTATTTTGTAAACTGGGTACAAATCGTCATTGATGTCTGCAGTAACGTTGAAAATGGAAGGGTATCCTGGCTTTTTATGGTAGACTTCAGGCAAGAGAATATTATTCTTTGCATTTATTTATGCGGGCTTTAGAGGCCAAGAGTTGCTGTCGGCTTAATACTGGTGTCTAGATATTTTATTTGTTCGATCATTTGTCTCTGCTCCCAGCTGCTTGCCACATCTTGCCTATACATTTGGTTGCATCAGGTTTGGTTTCTACTGCCACTTCCAAAGCTCTATTAAAGGTCATGAAACCGTAGTGCCACCGCTGTTCGTTGTTGTGTATTACACATCCTTCTCAGTTCCCTAAGAATTGCCTTATGGGGTATTGAAAGATAACAGGAAAAATCTTTTTTGAGGCAAAATCAGAATGTTCGGCGGTCTGAAGCCTTTCAATGCTCAAGGGTATATCCACTAACTTGCTCCAACATTTTGCTTCAGATATTTTTCCTTTTGGATTTCCTCTCTGCCTTTTTGACGTGCGCCACCATGTGCTTGATGCACTCCCTAGTGCCGTGATATAGACTTCTTTGTATTTTACCTTCCCTTTCTTCAAACACAAACTTTATTTACATGAATAAATATGGTTACAAGCGATAAGGCAGGCCATAATATGGTATGCAAATGCACAAGAGAACGGCCAAGGGTGGCTACATAAAACGTTCGCAAATGAAAATTCTCACACACAAATGTACAGTTTATGGGATCTCGAATAAGACAAAAAAACTTGTTGCATGAGGACATGTCTCGCAGTGCATCCGTAAAAGAATTGAGAGGAACAAGTGACGTTTTTTAGATATCAAAGCCTGGAAAACGGCGTGACAAAAAGAACCAGTAGTTACGCAAAAGAAAACAAGATGTAGTGACGGTATAGATTACCACAACCTCCTTTACGCCTACAGTAAAATACCAAGCAAGCGCAACCCCCTCGAATTTGATGGAAATTTTATAGACGTGGCCAGTTTTTCGTAGCTTCCCCGTAATTCAAAATAGCGGTATGTATATGTTAACTAACGTTACCCCCCCTGTGAAAAAATGCAGTTCATTTGAGTCAAACACGCTTTAATTAAAGGTCACGAAGGCTGGTAAGGCCCTCTTTGTGCAACCACGGTGAGCGATCATACGGTGTAACAGTAAACCACACTGTTGGTCCTGGTAGAGTAGCATCACCTTATTGATTTTTGAGATGTTAGAAAAGTTGTACTCGTGACGTGTTCGGAGGGCGTTCACAACGGAGCAAAATGGCTTTGGTGCCCATCAGAAATCGTCCAGTGTCTTCTGGCTTTTGTTACGAATGCATATCATGAACCACCCTTTTCACCATCTCACAAGCAGATTCGGCAACGTCAGATTGCACTAGCAAAATCGTGAGCATGTGCGAAATTACCGGCTACCCAGTGTTCTTGGATTGGATTCTGGTTTATACAAGAGCGTAGTCGGATTTGTTTCTTCCCGTTTTTTTTCTCAGTGGTTTGAGCAATCAACGGGTGGTTCGCCGAGGGAACGCTTATTCCGTAGTGCTCAAAAACTCGAAGTGGTAGGATTATGATAGGGGGATGATTGCGTAGGAGGGCGCTTGGTCGGTATTTTACGGTACACCTTTCGTATAGCACCGCTTTGTCGGCGTATAGCCTGCCTTGTCTTGAAGGAGATCACGACTGGCAGCCCTGTCGCAATGCCTCACGCAGTTGATCAGATTCGGCGCCGTGTAGCACACTTCTGGTTTAATTAAGTTTGCTATCAAAATGGCGGCAGGAAGGTTTTGGCCCCACAGGACACTCAACTGCGACGACCTGTCGCCTTCCAGAGAGAGTGAAGGCCCAGGACGAGAACACAGTCACAAAGAACAGGAAATTGTGATTTCGCTCTTGGGCATCTCAGGCTCGGCCAGGTCATTTTCCATAATACGCTAAAGAAAGTCTGTAATTTGTCCCAAAATTAGTGGGCAGTGTGGGGGGCCAGGGAGACGCGCTGAGGATGCATCGCGCGCCTCAGGGCATAAACACGTTCTAACACTACCGCCGCGCCATAACTGGCAGCACTCCGACGTAAAAACTAAAGACATTTTTAGTACCGTTTTGCACAGGCAGTGCTCGAACACATCTGAATACATTCGTTTCTGGCGTGCTCTCGGCAGGTTGGCGATATACATGTAGCGGAAGGACTATTCCCAAGACGTCCGGATAAAGCCTTCGTGGCTAAGCGGTGAGTAAGTACTCGCCCTTCTAAGGTTACAAATGCAGTGGCAACCTCTTGTGGTTAAGGCCCTCTGACGTGGTGAGCCACCTGATTAGGTGTGCGGAGTGAAGTCACTGTAAAGCAGCGTGAATAAAATAGTCCGTCTGTTGGCGGAACTCCAAAAAGCGCTGTATGCTCAGCTTGATCTCTACATTCACCAGGTCCTCGCCTCCCTTCTCCATATTCCAAAATGGGTTCGAGTGACGGAAGGGCTGTTATGTTGAATGTCAAAAAAAGACGGCCCATAACCTCTCGCTTTTCTGTATTCAGCTAGCACCGATCCTAGTGATGCGTGTTTGTTCAACAAGGCAGGGTACTCGAGGGCTCTGCAGACGGGAGCCCTTGAGAAAATAACGATGTTAGTCATCCTACATGGCTCGAGTTTCCTTTCTGCAGCAAGAAGTTTCCCCTGGCATCTTGGCAGGCACACCTTCCCCAGCTTGAGATTTTTCTTGTAGTAGTTTCTAACACCCTCCTTATATTGATGTCGGAGATGTGTCAATGTTTGTAAACCCACTCACCAGGCCAAGCTCCTTCTGGCTTGAACATGCTAATTTCTACCCCAAGAAGCCAGCCCTCCCGCCTCACCCGCCTATGCCAAAGATGTACAAAAGAATTTGACATCATCCGCATATCCCAGGAATCGAATGCCAAGTCGAATGCACATAATGATTTCTTCCGCTCGGTATGCACGAC
>NW_027526385.1:127332283-127342608 GCF_048455015.1 Haemaphysalis longicornis | reverse complement strand
CTGTATTGTTCACAAATGTGACATACCATATATAGATACAGTTGAACACGGATATATCGAATACGGATATAACGAATTATTATTGTCTATATCGAACAGTGCAAATATCCTCTTGAAAATCACATGCAAAAGTATAGGGCTGTTGTGCGCGTGTATCGAACTTCTGACCACGGGCAAATTCGATATATCGAATTCCGCGCCGAAGGTGCCCCTGAAAGTGTGCTTCCTCTGAGGGTGTGGAGTTGATGAAAATGTTGACTCATCTCAGGAGCTGCCTGACTTGGTAAGACAGAGGCGGCGTCCGCGGCATTATGTCGCTTCGATGGCCTTCAAGCACTTTTTATAAGAGCATAACTTTTCTGTTTGATTCAGATACCGTAAGGTTTGTAAGCTGCCTTGGGAGCATTGATTCCAGCCGGCTCCAGGCAGTAGAATTTATGAATTAAGTACGATTCTCTGTATTTCCGGTCCCTTGGAGACAAAGTTGACTGCAGAATATAGAGCTTAAGATCATCGAAATTGTGGTTCGGCTGGTTGAAATGTTGCGCGAGCGCTACGGAGGCACTGTTATGGGTGTGGGCCCGATGTCGATTCAGGCGTAATTTCATAGGTTGACTCGTTTTCCCAATGCACTGCTTCTGACAGAATGAGCAGTCTAGCATATACACAATGTTAGAAGAATTGCAAGTGAAGCTTCAATTAATCTTGTGAGCGTATTGGCTGACAGTGCTATTGACAATGCGATCCGTCTGCAGATGTTTGCACGTCTTGCATCTAGGACGGAGGAAAGGGCTGATGACTGGATGCCAAAATTTGGCATGCAATAAATTGTCTTTTAGGTTCTTATTTCTTCTGTAGGTTACTCTAGGGGCTTCAGGGAACGTCTGTTTAAGTAGGTCATTACTGGCTATAATTGGGTAGTATTTCCGCAGGATGTTGTTTATGTTAGGGAGCGCGTTTGGGAATTTGGTTATTAAGGCTTGTGGTCGGGCGCTTTCCTTTCGACGTTGTTGCTTGAGCACTTCGTCCCTTTCTAGCTTGGATGCTATTTTGTAAGCCATATCCAGTGCGCTGACCGGGTGATTCCTGCTTGCCACGGTGGTATTTAGTTCATTAGATGTTTTATATAGTCTGTGTTATCACTCCATACTCTTCTTATTCTGGTAGCCGGTCCTACAAAGATACCTTGTTTGCAGTGTCGTGGGTTATGACTAGTGTAGTCTAGGTACTGTTGCCTGTCCGTTGGTTTCCTAGGTTTTCTCTAAAGCGTGGTTATAAATTTACCATTGTCAAGAACTACAGTGGTGTCTAGAAAGTTCACTTGTTTATCCGAGTACGGGCATAAGAACTTGATGGTCCGATGCGAAGAATTAAGATGCGAAATGAAACTTTTTGGGGCTGTGCAGCCGTCCTCCCAAATTATGAAGACGTCATCTATGTATCGAAGGTAAACCTTCGGTTTGAGGGGGAAAGACACTAAGAGGGATGCTTTGAGGTGTCCCATAAAAATGTTTGCGCAGGTGAGTGCGAAAGGAGAACCCGTGCTGGTTGCAAAAACTTTCAAGTAGTAAAATGAGTCGAACTCAAAATAGTTGAGAGTTGGAACTAATTTTAGTAAAGTATTAGACTTCCAACGCATGTTGGTGCTGGTTTTCTGCTAAGGCGTTTGATATAGCTTCTATTTCTTCGGTGATGGGAATGTTCGTATAGAGGGCCGAGACGTCTAGCTTGACCAGAAGGCCGTCATTTGGTATTTGCCCACCATCGTTTATTGCTTCTTTTATGCGGACGAAGTGTGGGGTGTACTGAACAAATGAAGGGAGAGAAGTCGGAATGTCTGCCAAATGGCGATTCAGAAACCGAGAAAATGCTTCAGTAGGGGTGTGGTTGTTAAACTATGGGTCTGCCCAGAATGTCAGCTGAGAATAATGCTTTTGGGGCAAGTAAACCTCGGAATGCAAAGGGGAGGATGTGGTAGGTCATTGCAACAGATAACGAATGTGGAAAGAAAGAAATGAAGTGGAGAAAAAATGCCCACCGGGTGGAATTCGAACGCACGACCTCCAGAACACCCGTCTTGATGCGATGATCACTACTCTACCGGTAGGGCTATTTTCTCTTACACTTTGTTGGGTACTTATGTTGAGGTATTTTTCTTTTCTAGCTTTGGGGTAGTAGCCAGTGCCACTCGGACTACTCGGGGTAAAGAGGACCTTTTTTTAATCCCCAGGCCGTGACTCGAGTGTCTACGACATGTCGAGAGTGGTCGACCAGCTTTGAGACCTCTTAAGCTCTCTATGGCACCAAGACTGCCAGAACAGAAGCCCTCGCTATGCATGTACCGAATCAGAATAGGAAAAAGGGTACCCGTTGAAATAAGACGGGAATAAGGGTTGGCAGTCAAGAAAACCTCGGAAAGCAAAGGGGAGGTTGTGGTAGGTCATTGATACAGATAAAGAATTCGGAAAAAAAGAAAGAAACCTGAGAAAAAATGCCCGCCGGGTGGTATCGGAACCCACGACCTCGAGAATACCGCACTGGTGCGATGACCACTACGCTACCGGCGGGGCTGTTTTTCCCTCCACATTTTTGGGTATTTATGTTAAGCTATTTTTTATTACTCCACTTGGGGGTGGTAGCCAGCGCCACTCGGACTACTCGGGGGGAAGGGCACCTTCTTTTTATCCCCGGGCCGTGACTTGAGTGTCTACGACATGTCGAGAGTGGTCGACCAGCGTGGAATCCTCTAAGGCTACCTATGGCACCGAGATTGCGAGAACAGAGGTCCTCGCATGCATGTAGCGAATCGGAATGAAAATTTGGGGCAATGAAAATGGTGGGAACAGAAATAAGGGTTAGCAGTCCAAAATTCCTGGGAAAGCAAAGGGGACAATGGTGTAGGTCGTTGAGACAGATGGAACCTTTTGAAAGACAGGAAGTGGATAAAATGTGCCCGCCGGGTGCGATCCAAACCCACGTCCTGTACGACCGGAGTTCGTCGCAACAGACACGTATTCGAGGTTGTGGGTTCGGATCCCATCCGGCTGCCATATTTTCTCGACTTTCTTTGTCTTTCAATATTCATCATGTTTTTCAATAAGATACCGCCTTGTCCACTTTGCTTTACCCTGCCTCCTTTACCACTGACCCTTTTGTCCATTTCTCTCTCTCTCTCTATTTATATATATATATAAATATTTGTATATATATATATATATATATATATATATATAACACAGAAATAAGGGTTGGCAGTCGAGAAAACCTCGGAAAGCAAAGGGGAGGATGTGGTAGATCATTGAAACAAATTAAGAATTTGGAAAGAAAGAAAGAAAGTGAAGAAAAAATGCCCGCCAGGTGGGATCCGAACCCACGACCTCCAGAATACCGGTCTGGTGCGATAACCACTACGCTACCGGCGGGGCGATTTTCCCATTCACTTTCTGGGGTATTTATGTTAGGTATGTTTGTTTCCTGTATATATATATATATATATATATATATATATATATATATATATATATATATATATATATATATATATATATATATATATATATATATATATATATATATATATATATATATATATATATATATATATATATATATATAGACTGAAAAGATAAAAACTCACACAGAGCGCGAAAAATATAAGGCTAGTAGAGACAGAGACAAACGAGAAAGAGGTACTCTGAAGAAAGGGAGTCCTCTCCCTGAAACGTCAATAAACTTATTTTTATTTTCTACGTCTTTCTCGTTTGTCTCTGTCTCTACTAACCTTATATATAAATATATATATATATATATATATATATATATATATATATATATATATATATATATATGTATATATATATATATATATATATATATGTATATATATATATATATATGTATATATATATATATATTGATATAAATATAGATATAAATATTCGCGGTTCGCTGTGCATACGTGTAGAATCCTGCTTTCAGTCGTTGTTGTGCACATCTCGACCGTGAAAGAACCCGTTCCAACCCGCTACCCACGCGTCGGGTATATCCTTTACAAGTAGTGGAGGTCCAGGAGTCACAATCCAGTTCTGGATCTCCGGAGACGAAAACTCCCAGTCGTCATGAACACCGAAGACAGCCAGAGCACTTTGCCCACGTCGCCTATTGTGATGTGCTCCGGTGCCATGCATCGGCGAGTTCTGCCGGCTTTAACAGCGCCGATGAAAGTGACGCGGACGATTGGCGGTCATCATTACAGCGAGACAAAAGAACGAAGTCGTGGAATCATTAACATAAAGAAACGAAGGAATCAATGGAACGAGGTCATGAAACTAAACAACGTGAGCTTCTCCGGCGTCGCTAAACTTTGGTACGAGAACAACACGCATCGCGTCAAGATATGGGCTGATTTGAAGGCACAAGTCTTTTGTTGGTTTTGGCCGCCCAGCAGTGCGAAAGCTTCGCGCTGAATAGAGCTTGCGCGAACATGTACAGCGCGCGGTTGAAACTTTCAGAGGTTATATTGAAGATTTCATCGACCTCTGCAAACGGATAAACAGCAGTATGACTGAACGAGATAAAATCAAGCACAGTCTGAAGGGCATTGATGACTAGTATTTTAAGATGTTGCTGGCTAAAAACCCGTTAACGGTTGGCGATATCACCAGCATTTGCCATTCTTATGAGGAGCTGCGCAAAGAGCAGGCACTCACGAGGCGCACAGTCATGCATGAGCACTTGTCAAGCCTATCCACTGATGCCCACGAAAAACCGCCATCCTCCAGCACATTCAGCAATTGGTACGAGAGGAGGTTGCTCGCGAGCTGTGTCTTCTACCGTACATACAACCGCCGTGCTCCCCTCTAGGCATTATTTTTGGGAACGTCATTCAAGCAAAGGTTGTCCAAGGTCTCCCTTGTGTACGCGCTAATCCTTCTTTGGCCGGTCTTTTTGACGTATGCCGAGAACACCGCTAGATCATTTTTCGACGTCGCTGTGTTCGGGCTCTTCCAAGATTCCACGCCGACGCCTTATGCTGAGGTAGCAGCGAGCCGAGGATAAACTTTCCTATGGCCGCTCCTCCCGTTACCACTGTGAGGCCATCGACGCGTTCAGGTTATCAAACTAGCAACCCCTGGTGCACGGTCGACAATTGCCCTGTCGGCTTTTCATATTGGATTCGCGAACGTGTGGCTTGTTACTGCCGTGGTACCATGCGACCTACGCGAGGATTTCCCCCAAACAGTTACCGTTCCTCGCCGCCTTTCAATCAGCCGCCCACTCATATGCTGCTCGAGCCTGACCATTCTGACCACCGCGACTTCAACAATGTCCATTCTATATCCCGACGGTGACGATCTCTATCTCTTAAACGGTGCCGTCCTGCCTCCAGCGATGCGGAAAACTAGAAGCCCTAGTTACGGAGGCAAGAAACGCGTTGTCTTCAAAATGCCGAAGACTTATCTTTTCACCATCTAATGTCATTGATGTCACTGTTGGAGGTGTCGCTATTGTAGCTCTCATCGATACTGGAGCCACCGTTTCTGTTATAGACGCAAAATTACTCTGCCGTTTAAATAAAGTGACGACACCACATTCGGGACTTTTATTACGTACCCCTACTGGCGAACACATTTTTCTCTTAGGCACATGCACCACACTAGTCGTCATTCAGGAAATTCTGTACGTAATCGAGTTCACTGTTCTCTCATCGTCCTCACATCAAGTCATCCTGGGTTAGGATTTCCTGCCACCAAATAGAGCTGCCATCAGTTGCGACTGTGCTGAAGTGGAAATCTTCCTGTTCCTGGACCTTGCTGCTAGCAGTTCGCGTTTTCAAAAACTTGTCGTGGCTGAGGATGCCACCATTCCACAATCCGGTGCCGTCCTTGGGAGTTTATCTTAAATCGCTGTTTCTGAGGGAAGCGTTCTCCTTACGCCGTCCTTCCTGTTCGTCCATCGACGGTGTCTTCTGTTGCCTTTCGCCATGATGAGTGCTACAGACGGCCCCATCAGAAATCTTGTCGCTATTTTGACTTTTATTGCTACGCGGTGAATGTATCGGCAATATCGAGCCGATAGGTTCAGCCGCCGTCGTAGATGTGCCAGACGATTTGCCGCATGTTGATATCGACGCACTCTCTTCTCCTCCATGTCCAACGTCGCCGCCTCTCTCGGGAGCTTTCCGTCGAGCTATCGACGCAAACACCACTTCACAGGAACGAGACCAACTTCTGCAGTTTCTACGACGCTTTCCATCGGCCTTCGATTCTGCAAAGACATCACTCAGCGGCACGTCAACTGTAACCCACCATATCGACACTGGATTCCGGGGGCCTGCATGGCAGCCGCCCTACCGAGTGTCCGTCAATGAACGTCGTGTCATTGACGATAAGGTCAACGACATGCAACAGCGCGGTGTTATTCGCCCATCAAAGAGTCCATGGGCTTCCCCAGTTTTCCTTGCCAACAAAAAAGATGGCTCCATCTCCTTAGGTGCTGAATACCGACGTCTAAACAGAATTACTCGCAAGGATGTCTACCTTTTGCCACGAATAGATGATGCCCTTGACTGCTTTCACGGACAGAATTTTTGCCCTCTCGACCTACGATCAGGATATTGGCAAGTCCTCATGGCAGATGGAGACATATCCAAAATCGCGTGCGTAACCGCAGACAGCTAGTCAGAATTTGACGTCATGCCGTTCGGTCTATGTAACGCGCTCGCAACATTCGAAACAACGATGGAAAACATTACGCGTTGCTTGAAGAGGAAGACAGGCTTGTGCTATCTTGATGACGTTGTGGTATTTTCTCGGGATTTCCCGAAGCATCTCGTCCACCTTGACCAAATATGGACGTGCATGTAGGCAGCGGGGCTTTAACTAAATTGAAAACATGTCTATTTGGTGTTGGCAGCTGATGATCCTCAGCCACATCATTCCCCATCCTGCTAAGATCCTTGCGTTGGAGGAATTCACGAAACCTACGAGCAGAAACCTACGGCTCTTCGCAGCTTCCTCGGCCTGTGTTCGTATTTCCAGCGCTTCATCCGCAATTTTGCGTATATGAGTGTTCTGTTAACTCAGCTCCTCGGTGACGACAAATGACTCTTAGCGTGGTCACCGCCTTGCGGCGAGGCGTTTGTTGCACTACGCCGTCTCATTACATCTTCGCCGAACTTGAGGCGTTTCGACCTAACGGCACCGACGGAAACCCACTCTGACGACAGCGGCATGGGCTTGGGAGGTGCCCTAAGCAGGAGAAATCGCGGCTTTGATGAACACGTTGTCGCCTACGCCAGTCGTACCCTCACGAAGCGGACACGAACTATTCAATCACTGAGAAAGAAGGTTTAGCCATCGTTTGGGCTGTTACGAAGTTCAAACTTTACCTATCAGGCAACCCATTCGAGGTTGTAAAGGATCACCTTGCGCTTTGCTGGTTTTCCTGGATCATAGATCCAGGAAAACCAGTCTAGCGCGGTGGGCTCCCCTTCTGCAGGACGGCGATATTCGTGCTGTAGATCGCTCAGGACGCAAGCACAACGACGCTGATGCCCTTTCGCGTTCTCATTTGCCGTCTGATGCTCACAGCTTCTCCAGCGGAAGCTGCTATTTATCCATCTGACGCTGACTCCATGCCAGCAGAGCAACGCAAGGACCCGTGGCTCGCTACCCATTACGACCATCTGCCCATCTGCCCAGTACCACACAAACAGCATCGTTTCGTCCACTTCGGTACCAAGCATCTCACTTTGCCATTCAGGACAACGTGTTGTATCGACGCACCTATCACTCCGATAGGTGCAAGTGGCTCCCCGTCGTCCCTCGCTACTTAATCTCAGAATTATGTGGTTCTTTTCACACTGAGCCTTATTGCGCCTACGCCAGTGTCCTGAAGATCTACCGACGTCTTCGGCTCCGCTATTACTGGCGGGGCATGTACAGCTTTGTGCGCCTGTACGTTCGCTGTTGCACACAGTTTCAGCACCGTAAATCCCCACCTCAGCATTCGTGCAGTCCAATGCAACTATTACCGTATCCAAAGAGACCATTCGACCACATCGGAATTGATCTGTACGGGCTACTGCCTTGCACTGCGGCTGGCAACCGCTGCGTTATCGTTGCTGTTGACCGCCTTACACTGTAAGCCGTGACTGCTGCGCTACCCGCTGCTACGGCCCGCTACGTTGCTTCCTTCTTCCTTCGCCACTTTATTCTGCGGCATGGAGCGCCCCGGCAACCCCTCAGTGACCGGCGTAAGGGTATTCTATAGGAAGCAATCCAGGCGCTTCTGACAGCATGCCGTACGTAACGTCCACTGTACCACTACACCCTACCATCTGCAGTGCCACGGCGTAACCGGGTGCTTCAGCCATACACTGAGCGATATGTTCGCTGTGTATGTGGCTTCAGATCCTTCAGACTAGGATGCCCTTCTTCCAATCGTCACATAAGCTTATAATTCCGCTCCACAGTCGACAACCGGTTTTTATCTCTTTTTCGTTTTGCACAAGCGGGAGCTCTGCTGCCCGATCGACTCGACTCCTTGCTACCACGCAGATGCTTCCGAAACCAGGCCTGGCTCTGACGTTGTCAAACACGCAGAAGAGTGCCGCCAGCTATCGCGATCCTTCACGGCCGAAGAACAAGCTCGCCAGAAGAGACGCTGTGATGAGTCTACTCCTGCCTGTAGCTTCTCGCCCGGCTCTCTCCTCTGCTGTGGGTCCCGAATAAGTCACCTTTACTACCCACTATCCCACGATCCGAGATACTACTGTGGCTACCATGTTGTCGAAAGCATCTCCAGTAAAATACGTTGTCGAGCCGGTCACCCCTTCTACCCACCAGTGTTGTCGAACCCGTGCCGTGGGTTTGTTCACATTCAGCGCCTCATAGCTTACGTGGAAACACTCGTCGTATCATCTACGTGAGACGCCGGCTTGGCTCCTTTGTAACGGGGGGATCGTAGCGAAGAGTATGAGCGAGCTAGTAGACAACGCAGAGGTGTCTACCCATGCGGGTATGCGGTGCATCGGTGAAGAAAGAAGAAGCAGAAGAACGCTTCACGGGTGGACTCGCGAAACCCTGCTCTCGGTGCTTGTGTGCACATCTACACCGTGAGTAAACCCCTCTCTAACCGGCTACCCAGGCGTCAGCAATCTACTTTACATTATATATGTGCGTGTATGAAGTTCAAAGCTTCGCTACAGGCACTACAACACAGAACAAATATTTTGTTAGGCTCATGAGCTTCGAGAGTGGACCTTACTTCTAAAAGGTTATATTAAACTGCGTTTGTTTAGATTTGTTTTTATTGTCCTTTCAAACTACATTTTTTGTCACATTGCTCATAATTCCATTCATCAAACCAGTGCGTAAACTGGTTCGAAGAGTGTAATTATCACACAAGTTTTATTGTTTAAATAGTTTTCACGTATGGCTCTGTATTTGCTTACATTAAAATACACACACACACACACACACACACACACATATATATATATATATATATATATATATATATATATATATTGAAGCGTGGTTTTTTGGACCACTAACGAGCAGTTTGAGCTGCGGAGAAGCCGAGGGTCTTCGTGCCAAGCAAGCTGTGTCCGACGCGATACTCCATCGGCCCGTGCCCCATGCGATACTTCTGCCTTCTCGTCGTCGGGCGTGCACCAAGCCGAATATCCCCAACGGGGAATTTTCCCTGCACGAGCGCCTATGATGATTACATCAATCGCGTCCACAATCAACGCTACAATTACGCCCCCGGTGGAAAAGGAGCCACCCTGGCGACTCAAGGGGACGAGGAGACCACAGGATCGTAATACTCTTTCAGCCGGTTGGCGTGAACTATCTCACGTCCACGGTGTCGACGGTCGGGTGCGGGAGCAACCGGTTCGGCGAGGTAGTTCACTGGTGAAGTTTGCTTGACGACTCTGTAGGGTCCATAATATTTTGCAACAAGCTTCGGTGAGAGACCAGGTGTAGGGCATGGTCTTGTCTGGCCAAAGCCAGACAAGTGAATCAGGCCTATAGATTGGAACCACGGTGGAAGCGTCGTGATTATGCTTGTGGTTTTGCTGGTGTTCAGATGTGAGCGAGCGGGCGAGCTGACGGCAATCTTCGGCACGCTTGAATATTTCCGAAATGGGTGCGAACTCGGTCTGATCTGGGCGATAGTGCAAAATTGTGTCAAGGGTGCATGCCGGCTCCTGTCCGTAGAGCAGGAAGAAAGGTGAGAATCCCGTCGTCGTCTGCGTGGCTGTGTTGTAGGCGTGTGTGACAAAAGGAAATATCACGTCCCAGTCAGAATATTCC
>NW_027526385.1:127285704-127332260 GCF_048455015.1 Haemaphysalis longicornis | reverse complement strand
TTTTCCTTTCGCACATCTCATGTTCACATGGAGTAGCAAGCCAAGCTCACGGCCAGGCTGATTTATCTTCATCATTAGGGCATTCCTCCTCCTCCTCTAGCAGTTTGCTTTGGCAGGGTTGTCATGAACAATGCGGCTGGAGTTGTCTAGTGGAGGAATTGATACGTCGTCTTTTCTGTTTTTTTATGAGCTCGCAGAACAACGTAGGCTGGCTTTTAATACGCAAGTGAAAGAACCGCAAAATTTGTTGTTAGCCTGCACAGCAGTTTTGAGTTCTGTTGTAGCTTGCGGCAGTTTAAGCGTTCTTGCGGTTGACCGACTGCTTTTGCATATTGCATCAGCATACTGCCTTCGTTTGGCTATTTTTTGCACTTCATTTGTATACCACAGTTTAGTTTTACAGCGACGTGACTTCATCAACCATGATAGCACAAAACGTTCGTGAAGCTCATACATTTTACTTTTAAATATGTGCCACAGCGCGTTTTAGTCAAATGTTTCCGATAAGGTTTAAAAAACGGTAAAATACGCCTTCAATGCTCGGGATATGTATTGTGTACGGGCATTGTTGTTACTCTATACGCAACGTTGGCCGCTCTCCGCAATTTTAGCGTATCTGAGTTTCATGCAACAAACTATTGCCTCGTAATCCCCTATTCTTGGCACAACCCCCATAGACTGTGCGGCCATGGGAACATTTGAGAAAAGAAGATCTAATATATTGTTTACACGTGTGCGTTGTAAGATTAGCTGAGTCAATAGAAAGGTGCGGCTTACCTTTGCCATTTCTTTACTTGAGGCATTTCCCGAGTTTTCAGTGTTCTGTGGCTGCGACGAATCGATTTCAGGCCAATTAAAATCAACTTCGACGACTAAGTAATCGGTGTCCATGGCCTCGATAGAATCATACAGGCCACTAAGCACTTTCACAGGGATTCCAGGGGGCGATAAAACGAACATAACGACAAAGAGTTTCCATTCTTCAGTCTAACTTGAGCCCAAACAGACTCGCTTTTAGACGACCTGAATTTGCAGCCACCCTGAGTCAACTGTTTCGTGCAATAAAATAATAACGCATCCTTCATGACTACCGCGATTTTTCCTATTACAAACGTAACTCTCTGGAAATACGTCATTATCTCTATTGTCGTCATCCAGCCAAGACTCAGGTCCAATACCTGCACATTCTTAACCATTTCCAGGAGGCTGGAAAAGTCTCTGGCTTATTCGGAATAGTTCTGCAGTTTATTACAAGTAGAGTGCCCGGGACGTGTTGTGGGCGTAACTGTCAGGCAAATGGTACAACCCTCTGAAGCGAAGCATGATACATATACTTCTTTTTATATAAATATACCGTGTCATACTTAAGGGTTACTTTATCACCTTCAGTTCAATGAACCTTCCCCCGCACGTTGCACCTTGAGCAATCTTGGTGACGGTACTGGCGATACCGCGGACCCCGAGCCCCCAAACATAAGCTGAATCCAACCGTGGCGATGTGTTTATAGGTGGAGGGTTAGAAACCACGAACGGTGGCTGTCGGAGCCCAGGTCAAGATCCGGCGGATGGGCTCCCCGTCTGTACACCAGGCAGGGAGCTCCGGTACCTCTTTGACCATCAGGGTAAAGTCAAAGAAGAAAGTACCCCCGTCCCCTGCTTCTATACTATGATATATGGCATTTTCTAACCCCCCCCGGACATGATCGGCCCCCGAAAAGAGGCCGCACTGAAGTTTCATTCCCACCTCTGTCAGCAACTGTCTCTTCAACAAACCGGAATAACTATTCTCGTTTTCTTGTGATCGAATCAGCAGACCCAACAAGACCCGTCGCTTCACTGTAGGTATTCCTTGTCTCGACATTTCTGCAAAGCACATTAGGTGAAAAGTATGAAGCCAAAAAGCTCAGGACTGGAGAAATCCTTGTCGAACTCAACACTGAAAAACAATCCCGCACACTTCTTGCCTAAACTGGCATCCATGATCTGCACATCGTGATCACGCCCCACCGGAGACTGAACAGCTCCCAGGGTGTGATTTCATAAACGGATCTCCTTACAGAAACAGATTCCGACCTTCTTGAAGGGTTAAAGGACCAGGGCGTCACAGCCGTGCGCCGCATCACGATGCGGAGGGACGATAAGACAATCCCCACCAAGCACATTATCCTGACCTTCGACCGATCGACACTTCCGCAATACATAAATGCAGGCTACATCCGATGCTGTATTCGCCCGTACATAATGAACCCACGCCGCTGCTTTAAGTGCCCGCGGTTCGGGCACAGCACAACCTCTTGCCGCGGCAAAACAACCTGTGCGAAATGTGCAGCGCAGGACCACCCCAACGACAATTGCAATTCTGATAACCTCACTTGCGCAAACTGCAGGGGCCCACATGCGGCCTACTCCATGAAGTGCGAGAAATTTCATCTTGAAAAGAAAATAATCAACGTGAAAGAGACAGAGAATATCACCTACCCAGAGGCGCGGAAGAGGGTCGCCTCTTTCCCTCTGGGGAGGTACGCCGACGCAGCTCGCCGGGGGGCGGAGCGGCGTCTGGTTTCGGCAGGGAGCCAGTACCGCGAGTCAGACTTGGTCCCGCCGCCGCCCCCCCTGGGTTGCCTCAGGCAGCCCAACCCGCCTCCGGGCCGCTCGCTGAGCAAGCAGCGGCTGTGCGGGCAACCACGTCTGCTGGGAGCGATGCTGCATCCTCCACTTCCACTCCAGCGTCCCAAACCACAAGCGAGGGCGCAGCCGAGATGAAGACGGAGGAACTAGCGGAAGCTCCCACCCCCACCGCACCGCATGCGCCATCCGAGGCATTCCTTAAACCCTCGGTAGTTGTATCAGTCAAAGCACGCCGAAAAGGGTGCGGGGTCCAAGGTGCCTGATCAGTCAGGCACTCCGGGGACATCAGACGACGAAACGTATGTCGGACCGTTCTTGTATGCGGTGCACCGCAAGGAAAGTGTCCCGATGCCAAAGCCTCCCGACAAGCCCAAAAAGACGACAGTCACAGGTACCGAAAGACGACAGATAAACATACACACTCCAGTAGCTCTCACACTAAATAATGGGAAAGGAAAACCTAATACAATGGAACTGTAGAGGCCTCCTTGAAAATCTTGACGATGTGTACGAAATACTGCACTCCAATCAGCCAAGTGTCATGCGTATACAAGAAACACACCTAAATTCCAAACATACGAACTTTTTGAATAGTTACCACGTATTTAGGAAGGACAGAGATGGTGGTGGTACATCTTCCGGGGGTGTGGCCACCATTGCCCAAAAGTCCTTGGCGTGTCATTCTATCCTGTTACAGACCGTCCTTGAGGCTGTTCCCATTCGTACCATAATTTTCAATAGGCTAATAACTCTGTGCTCAGTTTACATCCCTCCTGATTTCCAGCTCTTGAGCTCGAATTTCGAGGGCCTTGTGGATCAGCTACCCACACCTTTCATTCTTTTAGGCGACCTCAACGCACAGAACTCTCTTTTAGCTCTGCTCGCACAGATGCCCGAGGTCGCCTTATCGAAAAATATCTAGCATCTTCGGGAGCATGCCTATTCAATATAAAACAGCCTACATACCATAATATAGGACACAACACTTATTCACACCTCGATTTGGCGATAGGCTCTGCAGTACTCTTTCCATCTCTAGAATGGGACGTTGGCACTAACCCATTTCAAATCCGTTTTTTCTTGTGACAATTTTGTATTACCGATTTTTGAAACTATTTCGCCGCGAATGCCCGATATTGTTGTTCGTGAACAGGGCATATTGAACATGCTTGTGAAACTTGATGTCCGAAAATCATGTGGACCCGACAATATCCATAACGATTTCTTAAAGAGATACGCTGAATGAATCTCGAAATACCTCCATGTTCTTTTTACAAAATCGCTGCGCGAGGGCCAGCTTCCGGACGGCTGGAAAACAGCCAGAGTCAAGCCTATCCATAAATCAGGAAACAAGCAGAGTGTCAAAAATTATCGTCCTATCTCGCTAACATCAACCGTTTGTAAGCTTCTGGAGCTCATTATCCAAAATAGTATTTCACATTTTCTGGATGAACATAATATCGTAAACCAACATCAGCATGGATACAGGCAGGAATTTTCAACAACGACGACAATTTGGTATCAACAATACATGACTTCGCTACTTCAATTAATAATGGCAAACAAACCGACGCAATTTTTATGAATTTTTCGAAAGCTTTGACAAGGTTTCGCACAATAAATTAGTATACAAATTAGAGCAAAATTCTCGGGAATGATCAACTTAATAAATGGATATTGGCCTTCTTGAAAACTAGGGAACAATTTGTAGTTTTTAAAAATCATTCCTCTCACAGGGTAGCTGTTGACTCTGGCACCCCCAAGGGTCGGTTCTGGGTCCCCTTCTATTTATTTCGTATATTAACGACATAGTAAATGATATCCCTGTAAATTTTAGGCTCTATGCGGATGATTGCATTATTTACTCTGAAATAGAATCCCCAAAGGACCAAGTTTTGTTAAACGAGTCGCTAAACAAGGTTGTTTACTAGTGCGAGGCTTGGCAAATGTCAATCAATTTTGAAAAAACGGTGTACATGTCCATTTCTCATAAGAAAAACCAATTAAATTTTAAATACTTTGCAAACAATGCCATTCTTTCCAAGGTTCAATCCTACAAATATCTTGTGTTATGGATAACAAACGATCTTAATTGGACAAAACACAGTGACATAGTAACTTCCAAGGCTAATCAGAAACTCTTCTTTTTAGGAAGGACTTTGAAACTTTCACCTCCATCCGTCCATATTCTTGCTTACAAATCAATACCCCTACCCATACTTGAATATGCCGCGGTGATCTGGGATCCATTTACTAAAATCAACATTCATAAAGTAGAAAAAATACAAATAAGAGCAGTTCGCTTCATATATAATAGTTATGGACGCACCTCGGTAACTTTATGGTTAGTCAGAGCTAACTTACCCTCAATTTCAGAAAGAAACCGCATATCCCGATCAAAATATGTATACCAATTAGTTAATGAGCATTACAAGATTAATATTGGAAAAATTATTTCATTTTCTTCAGGTTACGCCACTAGACAACGCAATGTTCGTACAATAACTCCGCACCGTACCCGCAATAATTGCTTCAAATATTCTTTTTTCCCTAGAACTGTGCAGGATTGGAATAATTTAAATAACCATCAAGTTACAAAACAATCTTTAGCATCCTTTGCTGCTGGTCTAGAAAAGCAGAGAAAGTAATTTTACTTCTGTGCTAGCTTGATTTTCTTTTCATAAATTGAGACTGATGTTTCATCTGTACTATTTTTGTTACGTTTGATTACGTTTGTAAAACGCAAGTGACGTTTCTTTTTTTTTACTTGTGTTATATGGCTGCCTACTATGTGAAATGTGAGGGACTGTTCCATTTGTTTTCCTGGTGTTATATGCTAATATTTCCGTCTTTTGTACCCACCTGCAAAAATCCCTCCAGAGGATTGCAGTACCCATAAATAAATAAATAGGGTAGTGACCACTTCCCCACCACATTAACATACTTAGGTAAAGGCCCGAATAGTTCACCTTCCCATAACAGGTTCAATGAAGATAGAGGGAACTGGAGTACATTTACAGAAACATCTAAACTACACCACACATCCATTGAACACCTGCACGTTGAAGAAACTACTCAACTCTTCACGGCGCACATCCGCGACGCCACCGAGAAGTCTATTCCCCACGTCTCTGGGGCCCCGCGCAATCAAAGGAGGCCGTGGTGGATTCAGGACTGTAGGCGCGCGCGAGAGGCCCAGAACAAGGCTTGGGGTATTCTCCGTCGGTACACCACGTCGGGTAACTTTTGTTGTTCAAACGGGCCAGGGCGGTTGGAAAACGTGTGCGCCGTGAGGCACAGCGAGAGAGTTGGCGCACCTTTTTTACATCCATTACATCATACACAGATGCACACAAGGTATGGACAAGAATACGCAAATTTAAAGGACAACGTACACTTGCACGGCACTTCCAACAGGTTTCCAGCTCGGCACACTACCCAGACACTTTCCTGAAACATAAAAATACTTCTAAAAAAAGTCCCTACATGACAATAACAGGTCAAAATCTGGTTATAATTCTGAATTTACACTGTATGAGTTGAGGGCTGCCCTGAGCACATGTAAACCTTCAGTTCCGGGCGCAGATCAGATTACATACACCATGATACAACACCTACACCCAGATACACTTGAAGCGCCTTCCAATCGCGGATCACTAGATTATTATCAGGCCCAGGGAAGGACTGACCCTCGCCAAGCTTTCGGTGCCCGTGGTTGGGGGAGCATTAAGGATTGCAGCGGCCATTCCGTGGCGAAAAGGTCAAGAGGACGACAGGATCATTGTGAACGATAGGCAGGGAACAATCATATACAGCACGCCAAACGCGGATGATGCCAAGAAGGAGTACGAGGTGTCCACCTACATGGCAGCACCAGAAAGCTGTGGCAAGAGAGTAGTGCACGGACTCGATTTGAGGCTGTCTGAGAAAGAACTAGAATTGGCCTTCTCACACCTGCAGAATCCTCTCATTCTTGGTGTGCGGAGGATGGGCAACTCAACCTCGGTGATCATCACTTTTGCTGGCGACTATGTGCCGAGATGGATGATCTGTTTCGGGGCGCGATGAAGTGTTTCCTCAACCAGAAGAGATATGAAGTGTGTTATAAATGTGGTCAGCTGGGACATCGTTCCGACGTGTGCGACAGTCCGCATGAAAAGTGCAGAGGATGTGGGGAGACCTCCCCGACGAATAAACACACGTGTGTGCCGAAGTGCCGACTGTGTGGCAAGGATCACGTAACCGGAGACAAGAGATGCAAGTCCCTTTTTCGAACGCCCTAGATTGTGAAGAAGCGACAGTTGGAAATGAAGCTGTAAGAGGAAGCAAGGAAGCAAAAAGAACGTTTCAAGGCTGACGCGGAAAATCAACGGCGCAGCAGAAAGGACTGGTTTCGATATCGTTCGTCGAGTAAATCCAAGAATCGCAGCCATTCGAGAGGGCGTTCAGAATCCTTCCCTCGACTGCCATTGCTTGAGACACAGGGGCTCCACAGCAAGGAACCCCAGGACAGTGGTTTCGGCACCCAAGTAAAGCGAATGTCTGCTGGATCAAAGGTGGGTTGGGTAGATAAGGTCTCCCAGGATGCTAATGCAGAAGTGATTATTACTCTTTAAGAGCAAAACAGAATTCTACAAGAGCAAAATGCGGAATTACGCAAACAACTTGATGAGATTAAAACACAACTAGCAATAAACCCGAGCCGGAACCGACAACACCCCGGGCAAGTAGCCTTCCACCCTCAAAGAAGAAGAGGGCAAAGGAAACAGCAGACGGGGAAAATCACGGAGCGAGAATTGTAGCGCTGGAGGCTGAAACACACTCGTTCCATGGAATGCTTCAGATGGTACTTGAGCAGCTGAAACAAGTAGGCAATGTTATTGAGCAGATGAGGGGTGAATTTGATTTTAGGGACAAGCAGATACAATGGCTTTACGAAGAGGCTCATAAACGCAAACAAGATGGCTCTGCCCCACTGTAACAACACGGTTTGGCAGTGGAACTGTAGGGGTTTCTCACGTAAACGGGTGGTTCTACAATCTTTTTTGACCAATGGCGATCGACCTGAAGCTATTGCGGTCCAGGAGTGTGGAGAAAATGCTAAATTAGCGGGTTACAAATCCTATACGGGGTCTACTAACGGTACCCAAGTGACAACCTTTGTAAAGAGACACATTGCAACTCTGCAGCACGAGACGGGGAATGCACAGATCGATCATGTTTTGGTAGAACTTATACCTCGCAAGCGCAAAGACAAGAATCTCTTTATACTAAACGTGTATAGTTCACCCAAACAGCGTAAATGTGACTTTGGCGATCTTTTTACGAAAGCCAAGGTTATTAAAAAAAGCAGTCCGCTTTTGATAGTGGGCGATTTTAATGCGCACCGTCCGGCATGGGGTTATAAATTCACGCAGGTTAAGGGCAGAAATCTATGGAATAGAATTCAACAACATGAGCTGATCCTCATTACAGACCCGATGAAGCCGACGACGAAGGGAAATAGCGTATCTGCAGACACGACACCAGATCTAACCTTGGTCGGTAATAGCATCAAGGCCACGTGGTGCAACACCGGGGAAGACCTACGTAGTGATCACAGGATTCTGGAGGTCATAGTGAAGAATGGCCCACCGGTGGTCAGTAAGAGGAGAGTTAAGGCCACAAATTTGAATACATTTAGAAGAATAAGGACGGGACAGGACCCGATAAATATATAAACGATTGGAGTAAGGGGGTTTTTCAATCTGTTCAGGACGCCAGCGAAGAGATTGAACTTGAAGATGATCAGGACGTGGTTAATAGCCATCTTGTGAGTTTATGAAAAAAAAAGAAAAAGTTGGAGCAAAAGATCAGCAAGAAAAGACGTGACCAAAATCTCCGAAAGCAACTTGCTGCAATAAACAAAGAAATCGAAGAGCATGCTTTAGAATTCCCGAAGCAAAATTGGGGTAATATTTGTGATCAAATGGATAGAGAAATTAGCAGTGCCAGGACATGGCGGCTACTCCTACATCTATTAGATCCAGAGAAAACCAAGTCGGAGGCTCGACAGCAGCTTCAAAAGCTCGTGTATAAATATAAAGGTCCGACGAAGAAACTGTTAACGGAGGTTTGGGATCGATACCTCAGTTCTGCTGGAGTTCAGAGTCTCCCTGAGTACGCGGGCTTGGAAAACCCGGACTTGGACAGTCGCATCACGGTCGCGGAAGTGAGGGCTGAAATCAACCGCCTCAGAACCAAAACGGCTGCCGGGCCGAATAAAATCAGCAACAAGATGCTCAGGAATCTTGACGACTGCTCCATTAGTAATCTAACAACGTATATGCAAAAATGCTGGGACAAGGGAGAGATACCGCAAGAGTGGAAATATGCGAACTTGGTCTTGATTCTGAAGCCAGGGAAGAAGCTAAGGTTTGAGCACCTCCGACCAATTTCCATCACATCTTGTGTTGGAAAATTGATGGAGCACGTAATCCAAACTAGACTGAATAGATTCATGGAAGATCAAAACCTGTATCCTGATACTATGATAGGCTTCAGATCACACCTGTCGGTATGCGATGTCATGCTGCAGCTGAAAGAGCAGGTTATCGACAGAAAGACTGTTGATACTAGGGTAATTGTGGGCCTGGACGTCTCTAAAGCGTTTGATAATGTAAAACACGCAGCAATACTCCAGAACTTTAGCGTGCTAAACGTAGGCGTGAAGACGTATAACTACGTAAGGGATTTTCTCTCCAATCGGACTGCAAACATCAGCTTGGGAGGAGAGGCGCTCGAAAATATTAAATTGGGGAATAGAGGGCGACCGCAAGGGTCCGTCCTCTCTTCGACCTTGTTTAATGTAGCGATGATCGGGCTCCCAGGGCGGCTGGACGAAATAACAAACATGAATTACACCATATATGCGGATGACTTGACGCTGTAGGTGAACAGGGGTAGCGACGGCCAAATTGAAACTACACTTCAGAAGGCCATAGATACAATAGAAAAATATCTTGAGCCGATCGGGTTGAAATGCTCGGCAGAAAAATCACAGGCTCTTTTTCTACCATCTCCAAAGAGGAAAAGGAACAGTCCCCCTTGCAAGAGCTACGACATTGCTTTACGAGTGAATGGAAATGCCATTCCGACCGTAGACACTATTAGAGTCCTAGGGCTGCGCATACAAACAAATGGCAAAAACACTGAAACTATCAGGAGACTTGAAGCGAGTACCAGCCACACGTGCCGGTTACTTAAGCGCATTTCTAACAAGCATGTGGGGATGAGGGAGGCCAATCTCTTGAGATTGGTTCAGGCTTTCGTCATAAGTCGTGTAGTATTCGTTGCACCCTATCTCAAACTTTGTAAAGCAGAGAAAGATAAAATTGAAATCATACTCAGGAAAGGGATCAAAACCGCTCTAGGTCTTCCTCCGTACACCCCGACGGTGAAGCTTCTAAGACTAGGTGTATCAAACACTCTGGTTGAGCTTATAGAAGCCGCCACGGTGTCTCAGCATCAAAGACATTTGAGAAGTAAAACTGGAAGGAACATCATGGAGCGCCTGGGAATCGAACCGTCTCCGTGTTCCAAGCAGACTGATATCGTACCTAGACCAACTAGGAATAGACTCATTTCGTTTGGACTGTAATATTTCGAATAAAGTCTTCAGTAGTGGTCGGACCTGGGACTCCCCGATGTGATGTCCCAGGAATCCTATGTCGCTTTCTCCGATCTCGCACTTGCTGGAATAATAGTAAGGTTGGCTTGCTGGGTCCGTTAAAAACTTGACGTTGGGTTTTGAGATGTTCCGGCCATGTGTACGTGGGTATAATCAAGTCGTTGAAGTAATGATGGACGTCAGGCAAACCTCCTAGTACAGCTCGCAACAGGCGTGCAAAGACGACAGGGGCTGTGTTGATACAAAAAGGCATGTAGCGGAAATGGTAAAGGCCTGAAATGCTCGAAAACGCAGTCTTCTCCCGGCTTTCCGGATCCATTAGGACTTGCCAGTAGTCTTTTTCGAAGCCAACCTTTGAGAAGTATTTTTTCTTGCCCGCAATGGCGAGAACTTTGTCAATACGTGGAATCGGTTTGCAGCCCGGAAGTAGACGCTTGTGTTGCTCCCAAAAATCTATGCAAAACCTGATGGTGCCGTCGGGTTTCTTAACCACCACAATCGGAGCGTGGTATGGCGACTTCGATTTTTCACTAATACCCATGCTTAACATCTCTTGCACCTCTTTCTCGATTTTCTCAAGGAGAGCGACATGAATCTGGCATTGCGGTACATGTACCGGCCTGTCTGAAGTTGATGTCAGCGAAGAGTTAACTAGATCAGTCTTCCCGGGAAAATCCGAAAATATTTCTTCGAACTGTTGGAATTAGTTCCGGACTTCTGAAAGCTGTTCATCGTCAAGATTGGTCGACAACTTATTGTCTGCGGACCACTGAGTTCGAACAAGACATAGCATGAGTAGAACCTTCATGGATTCGTTATTCAGTGGATTATCTGACA
Source organism: Haemaphysalis longicornis (assembly GCF_048455015.1). Lineage (NCBI taxonomy): Eukaryota > Metazoa > Arthropoda > Arachnida > Ixodida > Ixodidae > Haemaphysalis > Haemaphysalis longicornis. Next base: position 127,321,126 of record NW_027526385.1, on the reverse strand, counting down.
GAGAAACGGCGTCGTCTACCGCTTTGGCCGCAGATGCTTGGAATGGAGTAGGTGGGTCTCGTTCATCCTAACGTTTTAACATGGTAATGTGGAAAACGTTGCTCTTTTCCCCAAGGTTGATGACGAATTCAACCTCATTCTTCTTCTCTGCAACCTGGAGCTGGCCTTTCTATTGCATTACAGATTTTTAGAGTCGGTAGGAAGCAAAATTTTGACTTCATCTCCTATAGACATCTTTCAGGGCCGACTCTTCTGGTCGTAGTACCTCTTCTTCTTCGAGTGGCTTTTCTGAAGCTCGGTATGTGCCTGCTCACACGTCGCCTCGAGTCGCTCTCGAAGGGCGACAAGGTAGCCCTATTTAGATGTAACCTCACTCTGGATGCTTTAATTCGTCCACAGCTCCTTCAGCACTCTCAAGGGTCCTCGAATGTGGCGGCCGTAAATCAGGTGAAATGGCGAAAAGCCTAGACTTGCTTGGAGAACTTCCCTATAGGGGAAGACAAGTGGTGCTAGTATCGGTCCCAGGACCTCGGATTCTCCTGACACATCTTTAAATACATTTGAGGGTGCCAATGAACTTCTCTGCGAGTACGTTGGCCATAGCGTCGTACGGGGTTGTTCGGAGAAGTCCAACCAATGATAGTTGGCCTACCTCCTTCATAAGCTGTGAGGTAAAGCTCACCCCTTGGTCGGTCACCATTTCTTTAGGAATTCAGATTCGGGAGAGGATTTCGAAAAGACCTTCGGTGACATGCAACGAGAAAATTGCATAAATTGGATAACGCGTCGCCAAATCAACCAGGGTGAGAACGTATCGGTTGCCTTGGTCGGATTTCGGTGAGAATGGGACAAAGAAATCTACGGCGACACGCTCGAACGGTGTCCGTATAACGGGGTATGTCCTAGCGGAGCGACACCGACCTTGCCTTTTTGTGTCTTTCTTTGGCAGATGTCGCATTATCTGACGAAGCGTGTAACGTCTGTGGGCAGGTCAGGCCAGTAGAACTCGCCTAAGAAGCGATCAGCCGTCCATCGTGCGCTCTGATGACCCACCATGATCACCTCATCAGTGACTTGTAGGATCGGTTCTCTAAGCTTCTTGGGAATGACTACTTATTTGAAAGTTCTCACCGCTGTTAGATGGTAATGACGGTATAGAAAGCCGTCAACCTCAACAAAGGAGTAAGTATGACGTTTACCAGATAAGAATTTCTTCTCAATCTTGCGGAAACAGAGCATTAGAGTGGGCTAACTTTTTTACTCTTGAATTATGTGCTCCTTGTCGACATGCGTGGATGGAATCACAGGCGCTTTCAGAGGCCTGTTCTTCGACGAAGTCGCCCTAAAAACGGCGGACAGTAAGACATCCCTATTCGGAGTTGTCGGCTGCACGCCCGTTTCTGCCATTTGAGCTGGTCCCACACGGCGTTTCAGGGTCAGGGTTTTCCGCGGCTCTGAAACACGGTAGATTTCTCAGCACAAGGTCGTAGATTGGCTGGTTCATACAGCATACAATGATTTCGCCTAAAAAGCAGGGAATGTCGGCCTGGATTTTTGCCTCGGCTAGTTCTTTACTAGAGCCGTCTAGAGCACGACGCGCGTTTTTGTTCCAGTTAAACACCCGTCGTCAACCAAAACACGCCGAACAATGGCAGTATTGCGCCCGGTATCTCGGAGCACTGTAGCAGGTTTCCTTTGAACACGGCCTTCGACGACAGGCATACCGTTCACGCAGAACGCGTCCTTTCCAGTGACTTGACCGCTGTTGTGGGCGGAAGGATACGCATTTCTGCCGGGAAAACTCTGCTGGCTGCACACCGGAGGATCCTTATCACTCTGAGTTAGGGCGCATGCAGATTCCTGCTCCTTGGCGTCTGACCTGCGCTTGCAATCCTGCAACTTGTGGCGACAAGTCCACAGGCACTGCATTTGAGTGGATCCCTTGCCGTACTGCGCAAGTCAAAAGCGCAGTGGCCAGGCTGATTGCAAAAGAAGCACTTGATAGTTTGCTTCTTCTGCTCGTCTTGCGCATTTTGCGGCGGTTTCTCCCCGTCATCTCGGCCTTTCCCGAGAGTTGAGAGGCTCTGAGCTTCAAGAAACCAGTCGGTATACGCTTCCAAGTTACCCAGAGTTTTGCACTGGCGCTCCTTTAAAAATACTGCGAGCTTCAGATGGCAACAGCGGAAGAACTGCTCCGCAAAGACGTGATCGCGGAGACCCTGAAATGTTTTTGGTATTGCGGTCATTTCAATCCAATGATCAAAATAACCGGATATCGTAGCTGCTAGCTGCCTCCCCGTTTCCCCGTCCTCAATCGTGCTTTCCGAAACTTATCCTGATACCCTTGGGCAGTAAACTTTTTAATAATAGCACAAAAAAGGCTGGCGCTACAAACCAATAAATAACAAATAGTTTTGGCTTGTGCTTTAAGCGAAAGCAGGTCTTAAAAACGAGGGTCACAGGACTGACCTTAACGGTGGCCCCCAACCCCTCCCGTGTCAAAACCAAATAAGTATTAGCCTGTTGTGAGCCTCATGAAAACTGAATTTGTTGGCACGTGCATGAAACAGGTACCAACAGAGGATAGTTTAAATTACGAGGAATATGTCTCGTGTATTGCGAACGGTCGCAATGTTTGGGAAAGTATGTTCGGAGGTTGACGAAATAAAAGAAAGAAAATGCACATAGGATGAAGATGTTTATGAGTGTAATCGTGGCAGTATTTCGCCATTTTATTCAATAAGGAGACTTTAGTGCACGATGAATGTTTACTTCATTTATCGCTCGAACTTTGCAGCAAATGGTTCAAAAAAGTCCTAAATTTGGTTGCGCTAACGTCGCTCTCTTGTGTGCAGCTAAAGCCGAACACAAAAAAAGCTTACATTGCTGTTTATTCCAATCATACTGTAAAAACTGTATAAAGTATTTGTAACACTGAAAGTGGAAGGAGGTTAGTTATTACAATAAATTATATACCTGAATCAGAACAATTGTAATTGAACGACCTCATTTATCGAAATAAATTATTTGTTGCGCTTATTCGTGTTATAAAAACAATACATAGCATGGTTGGCCGTTCTGTTGTAGCTTTCTATATCTTCATGTAAATTTTATTGTGATAGAGCCGGCTTGTTGAAATTATCATTTACGTTGTGGTAAGCTACTAAAAGTTGTGAAATAGTTTAGGTTAGAAAACGACTGGAAACGTGCGTGGATGTAGTAGGAAGTAAAAAGAACCACAAACCTCTGCAGAAACGTTCTCTAAAACAAAATATAACCTATACCAGTTTTATGCCGGTATAATGCACCATCCAGTTACAGCAGGTAAACTTAATGTCGGCTAATGTTGTTCCTATAACACAACTTTAGACCCCTAGATTGCGGCTCAGAGGAACACGGGGTTTCTGTTTACAGAGTATACGACCAGATTATTCAGCTTCCGCTGCAAAATGTGCATCATTGCGTCTTACGTACCGTCATAAAAGACGCAGAACAAGATGGGTTTTCTTTATTTCCCTTCGCAACACATTCATATTTTTCAGGCACCGGGACTGCTGTTTGTAATATTTCCACCATCATTTTTTCACTATATCCATTACATAGTTATGTCCAAGACGTCGTGACTGGCCTCAGCATGGTAAAATACAATATTTAGCACATTTATGCTTCATCCTTAACGGTCGTCACAGAACAGCCAGCCGGATCGTCTATTTCGGAACAGCATCGGACAAGACCATGACCAAAGAACTTTTATAAGAATTGGGACATCGTAGACACGTCTCCAATTATACATTAGAAATTCGAGAGAATGCGGCGGCGGCGACGATAACCTTTATAAAGAAAGGTTTCTTCCTTCTTTAGAATTACCGCTACAGTTTTTCTAGACGAGCAGTAGTGCTTGCTGACACCGGTTGATTTGTTGTGCTGAAGCGACTGAGCCACACGTGAGATCAACCATCACAGAGGGGCACGCGCTCACGAGAGCTCGCCATTTTCTCGCTACTGAAGGTTGTTGCTAGATTTTTGCTAACGCCACTGCGTGTGCCGATGATATTCGGCGGTCAACATGAGGTAGGGGCTCATCAGCGCTGATACTGTTTCCTGCAACAGAAAACCTGAGGGCAAGTAACAGCAGCTCTGCCTTTACAAGAGGGACAACAGCCAGGAAAAGGTACGACCTATTCAGTAGACACCTCTTTGGAACATACGCCAGTGGGAGGCGGATTCCTTAGCAGTAGGCATGTCTTATGATAATTTCGTAGTTGTGTAGCCCTGGTTATGCGCCTACTAGCACGATTGTCGGTTTTAGTGTATTGGTTATCGCTAAAGCCCGAGGTGTGTTTTCTCCAGGGGTGGATTTCTTTTTCGGATTGAGGCTTTGATTGATGGTTTTGTTTCTGGAGTGGAGTCGATGCCTGTCATTGCAGGGGAGCTAAGTGCAGGTAATGTGCCGCAACAACATGTACCGCGTATTCCTCTCTTTGGTACCACTGCGAATAGCACTAAGTCGTGCCTCTCATGCTTCTGCGTGGAAGGTGGGATGCATGCATGTTGGGAAGTGTTTTGCCTGCCTTGGGGCTCGCACACGTCTTCATATCATTGGCGGAGTGGAGTTCGATTAGGGCAACTCTTCTTCAGTTTGTTGCTGCATGAACCTGCTCGTCCTCTTCGGCACCAGCCTGTGCATATGGGTCGTGCGATTTTATCAATTATATTGTCTACGTTGTGGAAATGCCCATATTTATTAATGTCGTCATTGAAGCCAGGTGGAAATTTTGAAGAACGTTTGATGTGCTCACCTAAATAGTACGTCCCACCTATTTTTAACCGATTGCGTTAAGTTTACGTAAGAGAGGTCGTCTTCTCCTTTCGAACAAACTAATGAAAGTGTTTTTCATAAACCACAATTTACATTTCGTGCACTAAACTTAGATTCTTGTATCCTGTTTTCCAGACACATTTTTTCTGGCGTCAAGGCTCGCTAGTAGAGATCGTTTGTGAGCTAATAAAGTTGACAAAAATATACATTTGGTATATATCGACCGAATATGATATTGAAATACCGCAGAAAAATAAAATCTCCGTAATGCTGGTGACGCCAATTTTTTTCTGTACAAATATACCGGATGCTTCAAAAAAACCAATGTTTCAATCACAAAAAAGCGTTCGCGCAGATAACTTACGCAAATATTTTGATTATGCTTAACACAGCTCAAAGAACGGCTCAGCCGTTGAAATGAACCTGCTCGCTAGTAGTCAGCTTGTTTTGTGGCGTAATAACGTTGACAAAATTTACATTGTTTTTTTGTTTACTAATCCACCGAACGTGATTTTCAAATACCACAGACACATAACAACATTCTTAATGACAGTTAAGCCAGTTATTTTCGGCACAGATGCACGGTATGTTTTTGACAAAAGAAAGGTTTGTATAACATGGTTCCCGCACAGAAAATATTTACTGATTTATAATATGCTTATTCCTGGTCATTGAAGGCCGTGAACAGACCCGTTCGGAGCAGCGCACTGACGTGAGCTGGTTTGCCCATCTCTAAGCCAGCAGGCCAGTCTCCTGTAGCCAAGCGGGCGACTCCTCGGCTGCCACAAAATATGGGCTTAACAAGCTTCTGAAACAAATAATGACAGCAAACAAAACACGTTTAGTGTGGCAAATGGTTTATATTACCTATAACTTGATGTTCTATCAAAGCAGCTATAGAACAGTGTAGGAGGTGGCTAGGAGCAGCGCAAGATAGGAGCAGTTGGATGTGAGTGGGGATGCCTTCGTTTGCAGTATACCTAAATAGGCTGTTGATCATAGCGATGATGACATTACGTGTGCTGCATATCACCTCGGTCCTCGTGCCACCTTCAGCGTCTACTTTTTTGTCCTCTGCGAAGTTCTCTCTTTTGTAGATGGAGAACAATAATGCACAAAAAAGCAAGCAGTTCGGCGTGATTTTGTGCACACAATCTGTCAGATTCATACTGCTGTTCGTTTATTGTATACCCATTTTTCAGTGAACATTCGTATGCCTTACTCGTGCCGTAGAGATGTGTAAACCCTGTGCAGTAAACCCAAATTTACGCAATGGCTTTCCCAAAACCTACATCAAGCATACGCCACGTAAAAATAACATTGATACGTCCTTGCACAACTGATGAACCTCCCGTAACACGAAAAACACAGTTTGGCAGCACACAGTAGTACAAATATTAACTTTGCTTTTGACTTCAATTATATGACAGAAAGCGTCGCGTTTTAGCCATCTGTCGCTTATTAAGGCTGCATTGATTTTGTTTCAACAGTGAAAGACCAGCCTTAGCGATATGCTTGCCTCTGTTGTTGACAAAGTCAATGACAAGTGCAGATGTTGTTTTAACTCCAAACCTTTTGTTGCTGGCAACACGTTTGCCTTCGCATGGGAAAATAACAAAAAAGAGCTTTGCGCCTATGTTAATAGGGCTCAAGGCAAACGCCGAGTGTCCTGAGCAAGCGGAGTGGCTTTAGCAAAAACAAAAAACGGCAAAACCCGCAACCAGAACCCAGTGTTCGGATGAGCGTACATCGCGGCAACTCCGGAGTTCTCCGTTCCCGCTATCAGTTTAAAAAAGGTGGTTAATCCCTCCTTTATAAGAAGCGGTAAAACACGAAGGTGAGATGTGCCTTCACAGGAGCATTTTAATTTTTTTTGTGTATGGATATAAACTTGCACATCAATAGACGTTTTCACATACCATGCCCCTTTGCACGACGAACCACTCGTCTTTGTCGAGCTTCTTCACAAAAGTACCAGACGATTTATCCCACCTTCTGGACGACGAACTTTGTGTTTGTTTATGGAAGCCAGCCGAACTCTCGTCCGGGGTAATTTAAACACGACCCAGCAAGCCGAGCTTACAACGCTTCTTCACCTGTTTCAATCTTCTTTCGACCCCGCAACAACGATCATTGGACCGACGTGTGTTACACATTAGGTTGACACTGGCTCGCAAGCTCCTCTTCGCCGATGCCGGTATCGTGCTTGGACGAAACAGCATCGCACCATTGACGACTTGGTGGCTGACATGCTGCAGCGCGGTGTAATTCGCTCGTCAATAAACCCCTGTGCGTCACCCGTAATCCGTTTCCGAAAGATGGATGGATCAATTCGATTCTGAGTAGCCTATCGGCGTCTGAACTCCATAAGGCGTAAAGACGCCTATCCTCTTCCGCGCATCGATGACGCCCTTTACTGCATATAGGGAGCTGAATTTTAGATGCGAAGTATTTTAGGAATGAACAATCTCCACGCGCGTCTATCCACGCGCACACAACAATCAAGCAAAAATCAAGCGAATTTCCATTTGAGCGGTGAGTTGCAGTTTTATTTAGAGAATAATCGAGGTGCAACTCACGGCTCAAATTGAATGGCAGTCGGGGCGCTAATCAGATGTTAATTGGGGCACCACTTGGATGTCATTTCTAGTCCCCGTAATACGCACCCTCGCCATCATCGGCGGAGTGGAGAGGTTGCCTTTTTTTCTGATCCCTTAATTTGCGTTCCGCCTACTTGTAGGTCCCACGGCAGAGGCCGACCGACAAAAAACGGCGTTCGTTACTCCGGAAGACCTTTATGAATTTAATGTTATGCCGTTCCTGCTTTGGAACGCCCCTGCCACATTCGAACGCATGATGAAAAGCATTTTGATGCGAGTAAAGTGGAATACGTGTCTTTCAATCAATCAATCAATCAATCAATCAGTCAATCAATCAATCAATCAATCAATCAATCAATCAATCAATCAATCAATCAATCAATCAATCAATCAAAGTATTATTTCCACGAATGTTTTTACACAGGTGAAAAAAGCGGACGGCGAAAAGGCTGCAACAATATAGCTTGACAGGGCACCGTCCGCCGACGTGGCAATGACAGCAATGACGACACAGCAATTTATGGTCAGTTACGACGTTCATTGAAAAAACGATTATACAAAATAAATAAAACAGTGGAAATCTACAAGTAAAACACCTACAAAAACATATCCATTCTGCGGGGGGCATCATTAACAGTCAGAATGTCAACGTCCTGTCTGTGCAAGTGATTTAGTGTATTTGGAAGTGTATGCTTGAGCCACTGCTGTCCATGATAAGTCCGTGATGATGGGATTTTCTAAGGTGGCTTATATCGTGCGAATATACATTTACGGTTTTCTTTAAATGTGCTACGTCCAGAAAAGTGTCTATTTTGCCTCGCTTAGCAGATCTATATGTGCGGATAAGTTTATATTGATATATGTATTCGGCCTTTACTATTTAGTGTTTTGGAAATAGGTCCTTAGTGTGTACTAGAAAAGGAACATTCTCCATTGCCCGAATGGCTTTCTTTTGCAGTAATGTTACTCTATTAAGGTTTTGCAAGGTGGTATTTGCCCTTACTAAAGCACAGTAGTTAAGATGCGAATGAAACAGCGCCTGGTATAAAAGTCGGTTGATGCCAGTGGGCAGAAAATGACGACACCCATTTATGATTCCAGCGGCCTTTTGCGCTTTCGAGCAGAAGAATTTCACATGCTTGTTCCACGACATTTCCTTGTTAAAAATGATCCCAAGGGTCTTTACACATTTTACAATAGTAATTTTAAATGAGCCTAAAAGCATATTGTCGGGTACAACCACTGTCGTGCCTAAAGGGCGGAAAAGTACACATTTAGTTTTTGATTCCTTAAGAGTTAAGTAGTTTTTGCTGGACCATTCTTGTATTTTGTAACATATTGAACATGATATAGGTAATATAGTCTCTAAATTTTTCCCAGAAACAAATACAGTGCAGTCGCCAGCATATATGATAAATTTGCCATTTGTCTGTATTCGGGTAATATCATTTATGTAGAATAAAAAAAGAATAGGTCCAAGAATGCTGCCTTGTGGCACACCAGTCTTAATGGGATTAATTTGTGATTTGTGGTAATTTATTTCGAAGTATTGTAAACGTGTCCGCAAATCAGACTGCACGAGATTTAGGGATACACCGCGAAAACCGTAGTTTTCTAATTTAGTAAGAAGTACTGCATGATTAACACAATCAAACGCTTTACTGAAATCTAGGTAAATCCCAAGTGTAAGTAGTCTTTTTTCAAAATTTTCTAGGATAGTGTCCTTTTGCACTAATAGAGCCCTTTCAGTAGAGCGTTTCTTTCTAAAGCCGAATTGGCAGTCAGTTATAAGGTTGTGTTTCTGGGAGAAGACTTCTTTTTGATTACAAATAATTTTCTCGAGGCATTTAGAAAATATTGGTAGTACTGAGATTGGGCGATAATTATTAAGCTCATTCTTTTCACCTCCCTTATGTATTACGCTTACTTTTGCTGTTTGCATGCGTTCTGAAAAAACACTGGTTGAGAGTGCAGCAATATAAATGTGTGTCAACACATCCGCTATTAGATCTAAAACATGCTTCACCGGTTTAATTTGTAATCCGTCAGCATCGATGCTGCGACTGTTTTTATATTTACTGGTGGTATCTATAACTTTACGCATAAACATGGGTTGAAGAAAAATAGTGTTAGGCAGGGATCCAATGTTTTTAATGGTTTGGTTTCTGTCACTATCATATCCGAGTTCTACGAAGAAATCAATAAATTTGTTCGCGAGATCATTTCCACTGAGTACGTTATCATCTACCTTGAGACTATCTATTGCAGTACAGCCAGATTTTTTGTTGAGTAGTTCATTTAGATTTTCCAAACAATATCACTTGGTCTCAGACAATCTTCATCAAAAATACGGTTGTAGTACTCACGTTTTATGTTTTCTTTTTCTTTAATAAGGTTGTTTCTAAACGACTTGTATTCCGCCCTATTGTTTAAGTCACGAGTTTTCACAAATGAATGGTATAGCTTGTTTTTCTTCGCGATTTGCTTTCTTAAGTACCCAGTAATCCACGGCTTGCGCGACTTTCTAGATGGTTGGTATGTTAGAATTGGAAAAGACGCGAAGTAATGGGATTTAAAAATCTCGATAAAGTGGTCGTAAGCGCTATTTGTGTCAGTTGACGTAAAGGCATCGGTCCAGTTGGTCTCAGCAATGCGCTTTCTAAAATCTTCCAGTGTATTTGGGTTTATCAGGCGATAAGTAAATTATTCGGCCCTTTTGCGCGTGGGTCTGTCTTGTCGGTCAGGGAAAAAGAATATGGGCACGTGGTCACTGATGTCCGTGCTTAAGATTCCTGACGTAGTATTTTCCGTGGCGTTGTTTGTGAAAAATACGTCAAGTAATGACGCTATTGTAGTTGTGACACGCTTTGGTTACGTGATGACATTAGTAAAACCATGGCTTTGGATTATTGATAAAAGCTCTGTGGCAGGGGGTGTGTTTTTAATAGATCAATGTTTAAATCACCGCCGACTGTAAGTCGGAAATTTTTTTCATTTGCGTAGGACAATAAGCAGTCAAAGAATTCGAGAAAAACAGGAAGGCTACCACAGGGCGGGCGATATAAAACAGCAAATAGGTTTTTCTTGGCTTGTATACATAAAACTTCGTAATCTGCAGTGATAACACTTTATTCATTTACTATTTCACATAACGGAAGCCTAGACTGAATGGAAACCCCACCTCCTCTACCTGCCTGGCGGTTCAGGCAGAAGTGAGTGTATTCAGGCAGCAAAAATAATCTTCGTCGTTTTGTACCATAATTTTCGTCGTTTTTGTCAGTCGGCGCTTTTCCTGTCAGCACGATGACCCGGCCACGATGCGCAGGAGCATAGCAGCAAACTTCGGACTGCGGCGGTACTGTAAAAATGCAGGAGTGGTCTTTGCTATCTCGATGACCTTGTCGTCTGCTCGGCGGATTTCCAGACGCACCTTGTTCGCTTAGAGCACGCTTTGAGCTGCGTTACCCCTGCCGTACTACAGCTGAACATAATAAGGAGTGCCATTTCGCGGCACGCCAGCTTACGATCCTGGGCCACATCGTATCTGAGTTTAGGGTTCTTCCGGACGCAACAAACCTTTGACCGTTTGCTGAGTTTGCGAAGCCTACCACAATAAAGGCATTTTGAAGCGTAATCGGCTTGTACTTCTACTTCCTGCGCTGTGTTCGCAACTTCGCTGCATCATTTTACGTTTCACAAAGCTCCTTAGCAGCGACAGCGATCTGTCGACGTGGTCGCCGTCGTGTGACCAGGCGTTTTCTAGCTTGCGTCAGCTTCCTACATCCCCGCCTATATTGCGACATTTTGACCAGTCTGCAAGAACGGATGGCGACGCGGACGCTAGTAGGATTGGTTTCAGCGCCGTGCTTGCCCAACAGAAGTCCGGTTTTGGCGAGTAAGTCGTGGCGTACGCAAACCGCACCCCTGCGCAAGCCGAGTGAAACTATTTATTTACTGAAAGGGAGTCCTTGGTCATCATTAGAGCTCTTGCAAAATTCCGACCGTACTTGTACGGCCACCTGTTTCATGTCTGCAGTGATCTTCACGCACTGTCTAGGCCGTTTGTCCTGACAGATCCAAGAAGAGAGTATTCAACAGCTTGCCTTCAACGAGTTTCAAGAGTGTGATAACCTTAAGATGGAAGTATGAATATCCTTTGTTTGAAGTGCCTGAAAGGAGCAGGTTCCTCTGTACAGCGATGTATGGTTGTGGCTTAAGGCGGTCCATGTTAGGGTAGTTTCCGTAGTCGTATACCGTCGTGGAGAGGTGGGGGAGCACGGCAATACAGATTTCGCGTATCTTCGCCCTACTCGTGTTCTATTGGGCGCATTTGGAAGGAAACTTTTGTACGTCTGTTATTTTTATACGCGGTGAGTACTGTGTATGGGTGAAACTCCGACATCACCATCTGACTGACATGTTCCGAGTCGTAAGAGGCCGCGCCAAAATTGTGGTATTTCATTGACCTACTAGTCGCACGGATATCTGTAGCCCTGCAGCCGCAGAGGCCATCCCTACTGTTAGGGCCCAGCGAGCGCCCGCCAACGCGAGCAATTTGTCCCTCCTGCGACCTAACGCGTTTAGCGTAGTCTCTTTCTCGAGCAAGGCGACGATCCCGTAGTCATAGAAGTGGTAAGTGGCAGACCAACTTGTGTTCTATGTCCGGCGGCGGTCATTGTTACCCATCCCATAGTGCGCATGCGTTTACTGAAAGCTGCATAAACCCCAAAAAACCAAGCCACAAAATTTACCCTCACCTCGTAAAGATAGCTGAGCGAAGCGCGAAAGTTTCTCACACCAAAACTGCCCTAAAACAGCGTCGAAACCTTCAATGAAATTGTCTAAAATTGACCGCCAAACAATCAGGCCAACATTGGAAACGAAGAGCGAATTGATGCGACAATTTTGCCCGCACTAAGCTAAAGCATCTCCTGAAGGTCAAAATATGTGTGGTCTCTAAGATAAATTATAGTATTGTATTTCTCCTTCACAAAAAACGCGTACAATGTCTTATCTAGAAACGTTCATCTTTCGCGGGCTTCAAGTAACATTTTTGAAACCAAAAAATCCCGGTTTCACGCACGCGCCCTTTGTCCTGAGATGATATCAGAGCTTTTTAGTCGACCTACAAGCCTGCAGGAAAATCAATGGGATATTTCTGAGAACGCAGTGGGCTCCACGTTTGAAGCTTTTACTTTGGGAGCTTTTGTTTTAACAAAATTCAAGGTGCACAGAAAAAAAGCATGTTGCAAGAGCTAAGGTAAAAGTGTAGTAATGATAAAAAAATTTGGAAATACTTAGTTTTCTTCTGTGTTTTGTTTAGGTCAAATATAACCAAACCTGCTTCTGGAAATGTGACTTAGGGGTATATAAATCAAAAAGAAAGTGTTAAAGGCGTATTTAGGCCTTAATCACATCTTTAGCAGCTATTTTGGGTTTTGTAAGGTGCGTTTTGATAGCCGAGGTTCCAGTCGCTAGTGATGGGTATATTTTTTTCGCTGTCCAACGCTAGACGCGTATCACCCATTGGGTTTAGAAGCCACGTGTAATGAGAGTGGGCAATGTCCGTCACTGGGCCCAGCCAAATTGTGGTTCGCTTGCCGACATAATTTTCCTGTATAACTGCAACAGGGGTTGTTAGGCATAAGATGCCAGAATTTTTCACACATCATGTTATGCTTCTCTTTACATCTAAACATTCGTTATGCTACGAAAAGACCCATAAATACACCAATTGCATAGATTTGAATAAAGGTACCATGTTATCTTTACAATATCCGGGAACCTCAAAAGAAAAAACATTTCTCCTGCTATATCTTACACTCTGATCCAAAGTCGCTAACCTAACCACCGATAGGCCACAGAGGTTGGCTCGTTTCAGCGGTACGTCAAAAAGTGCATGGACATCGCACAGCTAACTACTAGACTGCGGTAGGTAAATGATTATGCGGCCTGAAAAAAGGACCTTGTAAACAAATGTAACTCGATTTGCCAACACATGAAACAATGTTGTCTTTTTTTGTTAGTCGATAGGACTTCAAGTACGTTAAGGTATGTTGCAGTTAAAAAACGTCAGCTCTTTCGTTACATACACTTTTTAAAATCGTTAGATTTGTACGATACCTTGGAATCTCCTTATCACAGCGTTCCAGGCGCCCGTGCAACAAGCAAAGCGCTTTCTAGTTAACTCATAAATACCCTTTAAAATCAGTTTAGTTTTTATTTTTGCAACAAAAACTTGATTTTTTACACACGTTTGCATCAGCTTGGTATGGAGAAGAGGCGCGGTCATCGCGCGTCCTTGCTGCCAAAGAAGAATGGGTGACACTCGTAATTACTCTGCAACAGCGTTTGGTTTTACAGACGATAGTCTTTCTTGGGCTTCTTCAATTCACAAATATTGGTCTGTCGGTATGTCTGTTTGTCTGTCTGTCTGTCTGTCTGCGACTCGATTTGGCCACCTGGACAAAGTAAAACAAGGCCTGCGCAATAGTCTTATATAGGCACAGCTAAATTTACCCATCTAAGTCCGCTGTATTGTTCATCCTTGTAAACATTGTTGAAGAGGAACCAGACATTACACAAATATTAGACAACAAATTACTACAGAAGTGATATTTGCAGTGTTCCTTGATAAAAAATATACATGCTTATATTTGCGAAAAAGCAGAAAAAAAATTCACTCCGCCATCGCCTGCTGTCGCCCGCGCTACTATAACTTGTGGCGCCATTTTGAGAAATCAACCGGCAGCAGTTAAGAAAAGTTCCACTAGATAGGTTCCACGTTCTTCTTGGAACGCACACAGAGTAGGGCAACGTGGTTCTATCAACGTTGAGGTAGCGAATCTCGATTAACGCTCGTCTCTGCCGTACAGCAGCGTTGGCATCGGGATACCCGGCCTGGAGCACTGGAACACGGTAAACTTTAAATGACTTTGGCGTCTATAACTTGGGAGGAGTGCGACGCTACAGCAAAAACATGAGAATTGAGCGGGGAAACAAAGGTAGGCTCTTACTTGGCAAATTTCGACAAAGGCTATCGTCTTTTTTTTATATTTCCAAAGAAAGGAGCAGACCAACAGTAAATTTTTGTTATCAGAGCAGGAATGGTGAATCAGAGAAAGATTTCCAATCGTAAGGTTCACCCCCAGACTGAATATTCCCTGAAATCGCCTGAAAATATCACGCAGGGACTCTATGCAAAGCCACTTTATGATTTTAGGAAGTCTTACTGCCTTTGCACATGTTGGTTTTGTTTTGTTGTAGTTCTACGTAACACATGATTATTCTCGAACAGTTTACAGCGATGTTGGATTTGTTTCTACATCGCAAAGTTTATAATTCCTTCTACTGCCTACCACCCATGGGGTTTCGGGCATCCGCGACTTATCCCCGAAAAAAAGCATGCCGCTCTGTTTTTCACCCAACCCTGAGCCAAATTCTGCCGTACACACTTCTGATGCAAGTCGGAAGCTAACACCCAGTAGCCATATATCTGTTCGTACGATGAGAGCACTTAAAACCGGCCTTACACACCGCCGACTGTTCGCCTGCAAGTTTCGTTTCCATACGAGAGTATATCCGGGGATCTAGTGTTGCTGCTTGGTTGAACTGTTTATTCGGATAAAATCTCCGATACGTTTTTGTACTATTTCATTACAAAAATTTTAGATGGCACTGCAATGGAAGAGGCTAGTTCTGCTGCACTTTTTTATTGCGCAACAGCCACTCGGCCAAAGACTGCACAGCACGATTATAGTGCATCGCAACTGACTCCTGGATGCAAGGCTTCAATGGCCGGTCAGATGATTAAATAAAGCGCAACTTTTTGTTCACAGTGAGATAGATGACACTGAACGTCAACAAGCATCAAACACGGAGTTCCATTTTGAAAATTCATGCTTGATTTTTCCGCATCGCGTGTGTGCCCCAAACGCTGTGATGGCCGTAACTGCAAAGTAAGTTATGGGCAAGATGTTTTTACGTTATGCGAGGACACCTTGGTGCCTCTGATAATGTCAAGCCGTCATATTTCTTCCAGGGAACCACCGAATATGCAAATTTCGAAATAGCGTTTGCGCTTCACCGCAAGGCAGGTGCACCACACGAGCTAACATTTTTTTTATATCTGACAGACTGTTCACCCAGGTCGATATATTTTGTGGCCGTATTTTTAAATGTTTAGCTAAAACATCCGTATTGTAATTTTTTTGTACTAACGGTGATTTGTAATAAAGGACTCCTTTATTATCTTTTTTTGAACGACGTGATAAAAGTTTGATTTTGATATTTTCTTCGCAAGTATAATGTAACAAAACATTTCAAAAACTGGTGTGAATGGAAACACCGTCAAAAAATCACCATCATGTGTTCTTGCAATTAGTGCCTAACCAATATTTTATCAGAATAAAGTTTTCCTGGGCCCTTAAAAATCAGTCACTTTTTCGCATGTCATAAACAAGCTTCGCTATTGCCTAGAGTAATTGCTAGAGCCGACATTTTTAATAGTTTTGAAGATAAAAGCTAGTACCGCAACCCAGTTATATAAGCCAAGTATAAATATCGTTCTTCTACACAACAAGGCGGCTGGGAGAGGAGTTTGACAAGCTTCTTTGTTTCAATACATTTCATGTTTGATAAGTGTCCAATAACAGTGAAAGTTTCTTTCTGCGGAACAGAAATATGACTTTAGGCTCTGTTTGTACGTACCTTACAATACGTGAGAGTCTCGTTCTTATTCCCCGCAGACTAGTTGCTCGAAGGGAGAGAAAATCTGGCTCCCGCTTGTGAGGTACTCAACGCGGCATTTCTCTCCGTACCCTTGTGCACCCTTCGAATCATTTTTAGCTCTACAACCATATCTGTGGATATGTTTACAATACCATAACATCCATCCATACCATGTGGATACCATACCTCTCTTCAATTAAATATGTTCGTCATTTCCTCCATTTCCTTCGGGTGCTGCGCACAAGTCACGGCCTTTCAGCAATCTTGTTTCTGTTTCTTTTTTTTGTGAAACCAAAGAACAGGAAAACAACTTACCTTCATGACAACGTGACCAGTGTTCACGACGATTCCCACGTGTAATCCTTATTGTGTTATTTTCTTGATCTTGCCTCCCTCGCTCTAGTTTGTCCGCGAGGATAAATTAAGACAACGTCCCCATAATTTTGCCGATATGCGCTATGTGTTTTCATGGAACAAATTCCCTGTGTTTTGTTTCAATGTGTATCGGTACCTTTCTCAAGATTCTCCTCAAGAATATAGCTCAAATTCCGCTGCCTAGCCGCATGCAAGCGTTCCTTTTACGAATCGTCTTATTTTTTGCTCGCGCTTGCAGATGTTGAAAGTAAGTATGAGTTCCCTACTGTATATCTCGTACACCAACATAAAATCTGCATGATTCAAAACATAGAATGGCGCCGTCTGCATATCTAACCAAGAAAACAGAACATAGTAAAGTTAGTTTTTTTTCAACACAAGAAAAATTCCATATAGAAAACTGCTTGCCGAGTACATATCTATTTGTTCGCCGCAAATTTGACCTAAGTTTTTTCTACAATGTAACTACCTCCAATTCTTAGTTCTGTATTATTATTACAAAAATTTCAGTTCGCTCACGTCAACTTAATACCATGCAGGGCCGTAAGCCGTTTGTACATTAAAAGAAATAGATACTGTTGATCGTAAAACAATCGCGCTGATTGCATTAGTGGTGCAAGGCTGGAGTAACAGCAGAGCTTCCGGCCCCTGTCTTCTCGTCCGAGACCAGGCTGTTGCACTTCACATATATATTTCAAAACATGCGCCTACGCCGCTCGATGCCTCGCCGCCTGATATCGTCTTATGCGCAGGCAATAATTTCAAATCACTCCCTAAGGGGAACCCAATTTCACCCCCTATAAGCTGCGGCAACTGCAATGTTTTTATTGTTTATGAATTTTAGCGGTGGTTGCAAGCAATTGTACGTGTATAATATATGGATAGACAAATATATGAATAGCCAAAGATTGAATTAAATTCAAAGTGACATTCCGGTAGGGCTTGTAGGGTGTGAAATTTAAGGTCTCGAGAAGAGAAATCACGTGGGACAAACAAAAAATGCTTCTTGGTCATAATCATGGCTTTGTTATTGTGAGTCATAATAAAGGTTAGACTTAATAATTGACCCTTAGGCATTTGGGGTCTCAAATTATATGTTTCCATCAGGGAAATAACGTTGGACAAATAGGAAATGCATCCTCGTAGTAATAATGACATAGTAAGGTAGAATCATACAATGAATAAATTATTTGGGGTTTCTCTAGTGTGTTCCTCCTGCACCGAATTGAAAATCTTGGTGCGGGGATTCGCGTGGGACAAAAAATGCGTTCTCGTTATAATCGTGACACAGTCATGGTGAGTCATAGATATGGTTAACATTAAAAGTGATGTGCGCTAGGGGGTGTGGGGTGCCAAATCGAATGTCTCGATGAAGGAAATTACGTGAGACAAAGAAAAATTTCTCCTGGTCATAATCCTGACATAGCCATGGTGAGTCATCGATTGGGTTAAAAATAAAAGTTATGCGGCCGCTAGGTGTGGGGTATCAAATTGAATGTCTTGTTGTGGGGAATCACTTGGGACAAATAAGAGATACTTCGTTCGTTATCCTCATGCGATGGTCATGGCAAATGATAAAATAAATTAAAATTAAAATATTTTGCCAGGATGTTAGGGGTGCGAAATAAAGGTTTCGATGAATAAAATCAGACAAAAACAGCATCCCAGTGATCAGTTCTAGTTAGGAGAAAACTGCGTAAATTTATCGCAGACGCTAGAACGGTAGCACTAAAGGAATTGTGGTGTGAAGTGGAAGGGTTTGACGGAAACCATTTAAACCGTGCAATAACAGCATCATAACGTCATTATATGCAGTCACTTCATAAGTAAAAATTCGGAGTTGTGTAGTAAGCTCATCGGGGATGTACAATTATTGGTTTCCGAGTCGGAATTAGCGTGTAGCCAAAGCTAACACATCCTACTTATAATGGCAAGTTCAGTGTTTAAGGACGGCAATATTGTTAGCCCGAAGCTCGGAAGAGTTAAAATGCATTTTTTTGCATTTGCACATTATCCCCGTCATCAAACACTTTGAGGAAAACTTCGCCTTCTTTTGGACTGACCATCATCACCATTGTTACACTTCGAACCTGTGTTTAAAGATGGATTTGTCGTAGAATAAACGTCCTACTTCACCAAATACCCAAGGCCCTAACAGTTCAAAAACCCCTATCTGGTGCTTCAGAGGGATCAATCGTGCTTGCTGCATTTGATGATGATGATGGTTGGGTTTTAATGGCGCAAGGCCGACTAAGGGCAAAGGGCGCGAGAGAAAACGCCACTTAATGAGTTGAATTGGTTACCACAAAAAAGGTAGGCAAAAAAACGTGTAAACCGAACATAGCAAAATTATTAAAAGATTATGGTGATGGCTGGTGTATGGGGCCAATTTTGATTATGCTTGATAGGAAATCAGGTTTAAAAATGTAACGTCTGAAAAATACTCAAACACTGGTTTCACGGAAACCATTGCATCGTAACCGAGAAACAGCGATGGATGTAGGAAATATGTTGTCTGTGGAGTTCTCTGAACTGGTTGTGTCGTGTTGTGTGAAGTGCGTTGCATGTGGTTAGTATGTGCACTACAGATAGGGCTTCTCCGCACCTGCTGCACTGGGGTCTAAAAGATCCCGTCAGCAGATACCAGTGCGTTACATGGGTGTGCCCTATCCGCAGACTACCCAAGGCGACTTCCGCGTGTCTGTTGTGTGAGTCAGCTGCGTACCTTCCCAATTGTGGCTTTATTACATGTAGTTTGTTGTCTGTCTGTTTGTTTCATTGGGTTTGCCATGTTGTGCGCATGTGTTGTTTTATGTGTGGCGTGAGGTCTGTATATGGTACGGTTGTCATGTCTACAGTGTTCCTGAGTGCAGCAGCAGCAGCCCTCCCGTCTGCCAACTCATTCCCAGCAATCCCAGCGTGTCCTGGGACCCAGCAGAGGAGCAACTGATGCTTCTGTGCATACACAGACATGATGGTTTTGAATACAATAATAACTATGTGGTTTTTGGGGGGGGTGTATGCGATGATAGTGCGCGAACAATCCTCAAGGAATCTGTGTATATGATAGACTGCGGAATTTGATTTTAAAGTATGTGTAGTACAATCAGTAAACTTCCATACACTTCTGATAAAAAAATTGTTCTGTGCACGCTCATGGTTCGGGCTGCATTGACACTCGGACCTTGAGCGGCGCTGGAGACCATAGTGGAGGTTATAGAAGCGTCACTGTAAAATTTTGCAATTGTGTATTTAAACTGCAGAGACAAAAAGTGCTGCAGTATTGAACTCGCGGTACCCGATTTTTGTCAAGTTTTATAAAAGAAAGGCCACAGGACACAGGCGAACTTGCCGAGGTGGTAAATTGTTTGAAAAGGGTGACCTGCACTCCTCTAAAAACGAAGCTCTGAGATCCGAGGCTCACTCTCTTACTCTAAGTGAAAACGGCTGAGGAACGGATGGGCGATTTACAAAGAGCGCAGATATGGATGTGTTGTTAAAGACAGGATAAAAAGGATGGTTATTCAGCAATGAAATTTTAAAAGCATAAAGTAAGTCTATGTACGTCCGTTGCTTCGCAAGGCTCCACTTAAAACACTCAAAATAAGACTCTCGACAGGGCTAGTGCGAAAACCACCCGACGCAAGCCGTAGTCCCAATTGAAGCACTGGGTCAAACATTCGCAACGCTGTTTTCGACGCCGACCCATATACCCACTGCCATAGTTTAAACGAGAACCAGCCAAAGCAGTATAGAGCCATAGTAGTTCTTTGTCAGCCCCATAGGATTTGTGGGAGAGAACCTTAAGGATATTCATTGTTTTCAGACATTTATGCTCACGTTTCATGAAATGTAGGATGTATGTGAGTTTGTGCTCAAACACCACACCTAAAAACGTGTGCTCCTTGTTCACAGGAAGCGACATGCCATTAATGGTTATGTCTGGGTCCATATAAACCCCGCGCTTCCTGGAGAACACAACGCAGGACCTTTTTACAGGATTCAATTTAAAACCATTCCTGTCTGCCCAGCCGGCAAGTTTTTTGACGCCGAGCTGGACTTGACGTTCGCATATTGACGTATTACATAGTTTCAAAGATATCTGCACGTCATCTACATACATGGAATAAGAGATTGTTGGTGCAGTGCGTTTCCAACAAAGTTCATCTTTACTATGAAGAGAGTGCAACTCAACACGCCACCTTGCGGCACGCCATTTTCTTGGACGTCTACCTTTGAGAGTGCACAGCCAACACTTATTCGAAATGTTCTCTCTGACAAGTAAGTAACCAGGGTGTTCAACATATTACCCGAAACACCGAACGACTTGACATCGCTAAGGATCCTTTAACGCAAAGCGTAGTCGTAGGCCTTCTCGAGGTCGAAAATACAGTTGAACAGTAGTGCTTATGCACGAAGGCATCCTTCATGTATGAGTCAAGTTCTACCAGTTGATCGTTCGTCAATCGCCCCACCCTGAAGGCTGCCCGGCAGCTCTCGAGAAGACCGTTTTACTCAAGGAATACAAGAGTCTGCGACTGATCATCTTCTCGAAGAGCTTGCACAGGCAGCTCGTCAAGGCTATAGGACGGTAGCTTGAGGGGGACGACGGGGCCTTTCCCTCCTTCAAGAAAGCCACTACTATGGACTCACGCGATGAGTGTGGGATGTGCCCTGAAAGCTATATTTTGTTATAAAGATTTAGAAGTGATTCAAGTGTGTCTGCGTGCAGGTGTTGTATCATTGTATCTGTGATGGTTTCTGGGCCTGGAGCTTAGGGTTTACACGTGCTCAAAGCAGCCCTCAGCTCTTGCAGTGAAGACGCTGAGCTACAAGAAAATGTTCACCTATTGTTATCTAGTATAGCCTTCTTTTCGACCATTTGTTTCTGTTTCAATAAAGTGTTTGTGTAGTGTACTGAACTGGACATGTGTTGGAAGTGTTGTGCTTGTGTGTCAGCCTGGTCTTCGAGTGTGTTCTCTTTTGTGCTGACCAGAGGCAGGCTGTGTGTTTGTTGTCCTTTGAGTTTGCGTTTTATTATCCATACTTTCACTGTTTCTGTATAGGAGTTTATTGGTGTTATGAAGGAACGACAACTCTTTTGTTTTGCCTCACGACGCACACGTTTTCATAACTCCTTGGCCCGTTTGAACAAAATGAGGTTTCCCGACGTGGGGTACCGACGAAGGATAGCCCACGCCTTGTTCTGGGCCTCTCGCGCTCACCTACAGTCCTCATTGCGCCGCAGCCTCCGCTGGTTGCGCGGGGCACCATAGGCGTGGGGAATGGACTTTTCGGTGGCGTCTAGTATGTGCGCCGTGAGCAGTTGGGTAGCTTGTTCAACGTGTAGGTGTCCTGTGAATGTGTGGTGTAGTTTGGATGTCTCTGTATATGTATTGAATTTAGCTCTTGCTTCATTAAACCTTTTATGGTAAGATGAACTGCTCGGGCCTGCACCTATATACGTTAATGAAGTGGGAAAATGGTCACTACCATATGGGTCCGTGCCCACAACCCACTCAACATATTTATCGAGAATTGCAGAACCAATATCCAGGTCAAGATTTGTGTATGTGTTATTACCGATGTTATGGTATGTAAGCTTTTTATTTTTGAAAAGGCATGCTCCTGAATATGTAAGGAATTTCTCTATCAGGCGACCTCGGGCATCCGTTCTGGAGGGGCCCCAAAGAGAGTTCTGTGCATTAAGGTCGCCTGTTAAAATGAACTGCTCGCGAAGCTGGTCGACCAGCGCCTCGAAGTCAAAGCTCAAAAGTGCATAATCAGGACGAATGTAGATGGGGCATACCATTATCAACCTATTAAAATTATTCTGCGGATGGCTAAGCCTGAAGGACGGTGCTCATGGTGACAGGGTGGCATGCTAAGGATTTTCGGGCGATTATGGCCACGCCGCCAGAAGTGTGTGTGCAGCCATCCCTGTCCTTTCTGTATACCAGGTAACTATTCAAGACATTTGTGTGTTTGGAATTCAGATGTGTTTTCTGGACCCATAATACACTTGGCTGATTGGCATGGAGAATCTCATACACGTCGTCAAGATTATTCAGAAGGCCTCTGCAGTGTGATTCAACGATATTTTGTCTTCCCATTATGATGTGTTAGAGCTACTGGAGTGTGAATGTTTATGTGTCATCTTTCGGGGTGGTGATGCTCGTCTTTTTGAACTTGTCGGGAGGCTTTGGCGTCGGGACACGTTCTTTGTGGTGCACCGCAGACAAGAACGGTCCGACATCCGTTTCGTCTTCTGATGTGCTCGGAGTGCCTGGTTTGTAAGTCTCCTTGGAGCGCGCACCCTTTTGGGCACGCTTTGACTGACCCACAACCACTGAGGGTTTCGGGAATGCATCGGATGGCAGAGGCGGTGTGGTGGGGATAGGAGCTGCCGTCGGTTCCTCTGTCTCATCTCGTCTGCGCCCTCGCCTGTCGTTTGGGACGCTGGAGCGGACGAGGAGGATGCAGCATCACTCCCACCAGACGTGGTGGCCACCACAACCGCTGCTGTCTCGGCGAGCGGTGCGGAGGCGGGTTGGGCTGCGAGAGGCAACCCAATGGGGGCGTGGGCGGGACCAAGTCCGACTCGCGGTACTGGGTCCCCGCCGAAACAAGACGCCGCTCCGCCCGCCGACGAGCTGTGTCGGCGTACGTACCCACAGGGAAAGAGGCGAACCGGTTCCGCGCCTGTGGGAAAGTTATGTTTTCAATTACCTTTATATTAATGATTTTCTTTTCTAAGTGAAACTTTCGCATTTTGCGGAGTAGGCCGCATGTGGACCATCGCAATTTACACAAAGAAATTTTTGCACGTTGCAGTTTCCGGCCGGGTGATCAAGCTGGCCGCCTTTTGCGCAGGTAAGTCGGCCGCGACAGGTGTTTCTGCCGTGCCTGAACCATGGGCACTTGAAACAGCGCCGTGGGTTGGGGATGTAAGGCCGGAGGCAACAATGAATGTAACCTGCGTTGATGAATTCTTGAAGGGTCGACTTGTCAAAGGTAAGGATGAGGTGATTTGTTGGTATTTGTTTATCGTCTCTGCGGAAGGTTATACGCCTGACCGCTGTTACGTCCTGACTACGAAGGCCCTCCAGCAGGTCAGCTTCAGATTCATTGATTAGGTCATATTCGGAAATCACGCCATGAGAGCTGTGCAGGCTCCCGTGGGGTGTGACTCGGACTGCCAGATGGGCGATGTGGGTTTGTGCAAGTAGTTTATCAGCCTGATCCTGGCTACTGACCTCAACAAGGATTTCACCGGTTGTTTGTTTTTTGGCCTTATACGACTCTCCAACGATACCCTCAAGCAACTTTGAAAGAAGAAATACCGACTGTAAAGCAAGAGGTTGTGATTGGTCTACTGACACCATCACGATGAAGCAAGGATAGTTGTTCGGTTTTGGAGGACTCAAGTTAGGAAGTGACGGGAATGAAGCTTCAGTGCGGCCAATTTTTGGGGCCGATCATGTTTGGGGGGTTCTGGAAAATGTCATATGATACATTGGAAAGCAGGGAGACGGGGGTACTTTATTCGTCTGCCTTACCCTGATAGCAGAAGAGGTCCCGGAGCTCCCTGCCTGGTAGACAGACAGGGAGCCCATCCGCCGGAGCTTGACCAGGGCTGCGGCGGCCACCGTTTGAGGTTTCTACCCTTCACCTTAAAACCTATTACCACGGTCGGTTCGGTCGGTTACACCATGAGTGTGGGGGCTTGGGGTCCGCAGTGTTGCCAACACCGTCACCAAGATTACTCAAGGTGCCCCGTGCCGATGCTTGCTGCATTATACCAGCCATCTTTAAAGCGCGGCTTAGTCGATACCCCACTGCTCGCAATGTCTGAAAAAAAAATCCCGCGTAGCCGCTGAAACAAAGCTGGTGAACAGCCAGAAGGGAAATTTGGAGATGGAGATTGGGGAAACTATTTTTAAATGTCGGGATGGTCAACAATTGCAGCCACACACTGTTTCGCTGTATAGACTAGAATTTGGCCGTGTAGGCCAGTTTATAATGATCAAAGCAACACCTGTCGTTCATTTCTTAGGGACTGCAGGGCGAGCAGACTACGTCGCAGTCCCACGCTTTGCCTCCGTGCCGCGCGTGGATATCAGACGTCCAGGTGGCATCGAATATCAGCGTCATTTATTCGGTACGTCAGCAGCGCCAAGATAAACAGAGATTTTAAGAGAACGTTCAAAGCGGGCGAGAGTTGTCAGATTTGCCCATAAATTATATCCCCAATCTGCTAAGGTGGCGGGTCTCCCCACAAGCGCTTTGTTCAGACGGGGGTTGCCTCTGAGGCTGCGTTTAATTATGCAAGCAGGACGCCCGATTTTTCATCCCCAGCTGATGTTTATTTTCTTAATTGGGGGCAGGTTGCCGTCATTGCCATTACTTGGCAATGTGCAGGAGCTACTTGTCCGCGTGCGAATATGCAATCGTTTGCTGCACCAATAATTAGCGCTAGGGCATAGGGCTAATGCAACCAACGTGTGAAATGCACTGCGACAAATAAGTCTCTGCCTGTGCGGCATCTACTCGCTGCAAAAATATCCGGTGCCCCTTGACTGCCGCCGCGAATTGTACGCCGTATTGAGTCGGAAAGACTTCGAATTAAGAAATTTGGCAGAATACGTACGGTCGTACGCTGCTTCCGGAAGCACTGTTTGTTCACCCTCATGTTCAATTCCTAGCGCACGTTTTTGTTCTATGGAGGTACGTTCTCTTCATCGCATCGACCGGAAGCCGACACAAATCATCCGGACACCTAAGCTGCAGCTCGGGAATGTGAAAAAGTGTAGCCTTAAGCGAAATAAAAGCGTCGCGGTGGCGGAGAACAGCCGGTCGTGTCAGGAAACCCCTGTTCGCGAAGTGTTATGAGGCGGCAAATATTTTACTTTTGTAAGCATCTACATCTACGACCTCACAGTAAAGGAGAATTTCATGGCCTTGTTTAACAACCAACTCCGAACGAGGATGGGAGCGCGTATTAAATGTCAACACCATCTCGCAACGACAGCAGCAAGCCATGCTTGAGAATTGGCACTATCGCGCGCGCGATGGAAAGCATTCCCTAATTCCGCCACCCACTTACTTCTTAGCGTATACGTAGGAGGCATATCAGCCCAATAGTTCCTATGCTGTTTCATGGGAATTCAGGCTTGTGCCGATGTTGAGAGCGGAAATGTGTCGAACCAACTGCGCTTTCAATATGGCGGGCCAACAATTAACGAGTTCAATTATTTCTATCGGGCACTGAATAAGACGTTTTTACTTAACCGGTCATTTTTCAGTGCCATGATTTATCATGGTTGCCTCCCATCCACCTTCCTTAACCGAGACAATATTTTGATACCCTACACGCCCTATCGGCGCCACTTTGAATTTTACCCCAATAATGTATTGACTAGCCATGAGTATATTACAATTTTGCATTTTTTTAGTTATTCGGTGCCAGTTTCCTCACCGAGACTTTAAACTTGATACCCAATAGGCCCCATTAGCCTAACTCTAAATTTTCACGGAATCTATGACTCCCCACAACGATCTCGAAACTATAACCAGAAAGTATTTTTATATTTGTCCCGCATGAATCCCCTCACTCAGACATTTAATGATACGCAACACACCCTAGCAGGATCATTTAAAATTGTAATCAAATCTGGCTAACGACGACCCTCACCACTGTTATCAGGATGCATTATTTATGTCCCACGTGATTCCCGTAATATAATTTGATACGCAATTTGCTTCAGCGGCCTCACCTTGAATTTTAACCCAATCTATTACTCACCATTACTATCTCAATATTGGATGCACGAAGCCTTTTTTTATTTGTTCCACGTGATTCCCCTCATCAAAATCGCAAATGTGATACCTACATACATGAACGGGGGGTCACTTCAAATATTGCTCAAATATAAGGCTCGCCATGACTATCTTATGAATATAACCAGGAAGCATTTCAGTATTTGTCCCGCGATATTCCCCTAATCGAGACCATTCATTTGATACCCAAAATATTCTAGTGGCATCAAGTTGAATGTTAATCCAAACAATGGGTAACCATGACTCCATAACGCATTTTTGTCCCATGTGATTTCCCTGACTGCAATCTTCAATTTGATGCCCCGCACACCCAAGTGGCATCAGTTTGAATTTTAACCCAATTTATGACCCATTATGCCAATCTCATATGATAATAATCAGGAAGCATTTCTGCATTTGTCGGACGTGATTCCCCCCATTGAGACCTTTATTTTATACGCCACACGCCATAGCGCTATAAATTGGAATTTTTACTGAATCTATGAGTAGCCATGACTAGGTCATAATATAACCATAACGCATTTTTGTTCGACATGATTCCCCACATCTAGACCTTGAATGTGGTTCCCCACACGCCCTCGTAGCTTCATTTTCACTTTTAACCCAATCTATGACTAATTATGACTGTCGTATGATAGCACACAGGAAGCACTTTTTAATTTATCTCGCGTGATTCCAACGTACTCAGAGGTTGCTGGGCGACGCCTAGGCTGATATCGCCAGTCTTGGCTCAACCTGCGACCTACTGTTTGGCGGCCATTCCTGTGGCGTGGGGTCCCCCTGTTCTCCGTATTTAGCTTGGCTACCACCATGACAGGAGTCAGCTGTGGGCCGACCGTTTTGCAACTACGGCGGCATCCACGCCCACACCTGCCGGTTTTGCCGCCAGCCACAACAAGACGAGCGACTTGGCTGCGAATCATACAAGCCCTCAAAACCAACGTTTTAACTACGGCTAATGCCAACATAGTTATACTTCGCTCACACATCGTTTTCACTCTCCACCTGGCCCAGCTGCCTCCACTCACAACTCCCGAAACGGGCGACGGCCTTTATCTTCACCTCACCACCGAGCTATAGTGAACTAGAATACTTGGGTAGTGGAAAAAGCGCCGCCGTGGCCCCTTAGCGGCCTTGCAGCCGAACATGTTAATCGCCACGCTTGGTGCTGGTGTGCCCCGCCCGAGGTGATCGCGAGGCGTCGCGCCTTGCCGTTATGCTGCTGTTGAGTGGTTCACGCTCGGTTTTGATGTTTCTTAAGCCACTGCACATAATATTTTTCTGTGTAATTCCAAGAGCCGCCTAGCTTGCACTACGCTGATGTTTAAATGTTCTTGGTTCTTTTTTTGTTTGTAATTTGGAGAGCACATATGCTTGCGGCGGTCTCTTATTTCTGAAGGGCCATGGGCCATGTGGTTTAAAAGGATAGTGCCATATCGTGTTGTGTGATGATACCCCCAATAAATTTATTTGATTGCTACAAAGATTTTATTTTTGTGAATTGTTTTACCAAGCTTTTATTTGTTGAATTCCTAACTGTTTATATTATATTGCGTCTTTAAGACGTGGGCAGCACTTTTATTGAACTTGTGCATTCGTAATAAGGTAATTATTTTATGTTAATGAATGGCCAGCGTACCACTGAACTGTACATGTTTAAAATGATCCCGTTTTAAAGTGCACCATGTGGTGCTTTCCTGAGAATGATAGTTTTGACTGTTAATCGTTTTCGCTGACTTCAGAGATGTTATTAAAAGGATATCGTGTGTATTGTGTAGATTGCACTGAAATGGCCCGGGCTAAAGTCCCTTCATCTGCTTTAGCTAAACGCCGATCAAGGGACATTAGCCCGGGCAAGGTGGGCGCATTTTCTCTGGACAAAGCGGGGCTCGACCTTCAACAATTTTTTTTTCGTGCCGTGCTGGCCCGGGCGCATGCATGCAGTGTCTGAAGCCCGGCAGTCATGCGCCGCAAACTCGTGATTGTTGATACAAAAAAGTTATTTCGTTTATTAGGTTAAATAAAAAAACAATCGAAGCACGAAGTAACTGGAGCTCTGTTAAAACTATACTTCGTCGATATTCTCCAAAATTCATTTTTCTGTTTCTGGATATATGTTTACAAAGCTTTGTCCAAGTTTAAAACTTGTAAGTCCAATATACTCGCTCTATGGTTACGTTTTCAGGTTGAAAAGGCCAAAGTTCTCGGACTCATGTTCACAGTAGTTCGAACGCAGGCTGATATTTCGAAACAGTGTGACGGGCTGTGGTTTATTTTATTAAATTTTCCCCGGTAATAGCTTGGCTCGGGCTGATATTTACAAATTTTTCTGGTTCCGGCCGGGCCTAGGAATTGTGGCTTGCGCAGTGCTCTAGCGTGATCATATTACAAAAAGCGGAAATGTGCGTAAGTCGGCTTGCCTAACGCACCAGGCTGTTTCCGCGGCTGACAAACTGCGACAGAAACATTAGCAAACAATGAAGAATCAGTATCTACACGCAAGCCTCGATCACTAAAGCACGACACAGGCGGTCTGCTTGGTTGGCCAAATGGGTTGAAAAAACGAACAAGTAGTACATGCGCATGGCATAGCTGTACTTTTCCCGTAAGAACCTTGCTACCTCACTAATAGCATTCGCAAAGCTATTGCAACGCGCATTCGCCTCACCAGGGATGAATTTACACTCGAATGGGACTGATGCCCCTCGAATACAGTCGAAAATGGACGGTGCGGGTTGCTATATTTATTTGCTTCCGTTCCTACACGCGCTGCATTTGCGCGCATTACCCGCATTCGTTCGGTGTTGCTCGCGCTCCGGCGAGTTGACGCTTTCGTGTGGTACTGATTCGTACCTTTTCTTGCTTCAAGCGCACCGAGCTTCTATTTCGCACTTGCATTTCGACTAACACGTGGTTTCGGTTTTGATTTTTCCTTCGTGTTCCCATAGTCTGCTATAGGTAAGTGCTCCACACGTTCGTACGACACGCGTGGGTGAGCGCAAGATGTGTAATTATTTACAGAATGGAAAGCGAACAATAAACAGATGACGCAATGACATTATCTCCCCACTGTTGAGTCAGTGCATATGATCCTTATAGGCAAACACCAGCTAGCCGCTGCACATGATCTTGGTTTGGGAAATTGTAACAGGAGCCTAGCAAGCACCACACTTGTTTAAACGTTCTTGGTTCTTTGTTTTATTGTTTGTAACGTGTATGTAAATAAATAAATTTAAAAAAAGTCTGATTAGTTTATGTTTGTTGGTGTACCGTACACGAAACACTATGCAGTTTTAAAATGATCGCGCTGTAAAATTATGCTGTGTGGCATAGTGATTTTCTCAGAATTGCGGTCGCGAATCCTGTATTTGAACGCTTTCCGTTGACTTGAATGAAGTTTTAAGACATCGGTCATGTGTGCTTCGTGGGTACAATTTGGAAAAAAAACAACGTAAATGTTTGCGCACGCACGACGCTGTTTGCTCGGCATGCAGAACTTGATAGAAAAATCAGCAAACAAAGGAGTAAAAAGCAGAAACATTGACCTTAAGCAGAAAGCCTTAAGCACACAGCTCATTCCTCAGTTGACACAACCCGATAGAAAACCATCAAACAACGAAGAAACAAGTATCCGCACGCTAGCCTAGATTGAGCAAGGCGTGCGCAGTCTGCGGGGTTGGCCAAACGTGATGAAAAAAGGAGCAAACAGTAGATACACAACGTAGGTACCTTTCCCAGTAATAGCATTCTCTACTATTTTGACACGAAAAAGAACTGTAGCTCCTCGGACACTGCCCCACGCACGCCTGCCAGCCGCTTCCCGAGTCGAAAAAGCGCTCGAGCGGCGCACGCGAGCGCCACCTCGTGGGCTTGACACTAAGTGCCTCACTCGCAGGCGGCCGCTTTTTTCACTACCGAAGTATTCTAGTGCATCATAGCCGAGCTGTCTCACCTCTTCAATCAGTTTTGAATGATAAAAACCACGTGCGGGAGAACCAGGTACTGCAATTTTGGGGGCGAACCTGTGTCGCAGGGGGAAAATGCAAGACGCCCCAACGAGCCATGCAACACTGTCCTCATTGAGGGAATTCACGTTGAAGCATTGGCAGACACCGGTGCCAGCATATCTATCATTCATGGAATGTGATCTCGAGTAAGAAAGGGGAGGACTCCTTACTTTACCCCCCGTTACGTGGTGCGCGTGTATTAATTAACAGCATTTGCCGTCACATTCAGTTTGCGGTACTCTCTTCGTGCGTCCATGAAGTCCTTCTAGGCTGGGACTAGGTTGTAAACACTTGAATTATATCGCAGATACAGAGCGCGCAAGTGTAGACGACGCGTAAGAGCAGAGCTTGTGGACGGAGTCTCAGTTTATCCTTTATCCTGGTGATGAAACTATACTATATGTCCTCAGACCAAAATATAGACGGTGATGCATTGGTTGCACAAGCGGGTAATAATTTGGGGGAAAGGGCTAAAGACACCACCGTACCTTGTACGTACTTTTCGTGCATATGCTCGTCTAGTAGCCATAATTACCAATCAAATACCCTCCTGGTACCCAACACTCTACCATTCCTTATAAAATAAAGTTTATTCAATCAATCTATTCTACGTGATCAGGGCATGGCTGTTCTTCCTTTTTTACTGTATTTAACTGTGGATTATTCTTCAGACCTTAAAGGGGTCCCTAAATACCTTCCGCAGATGCATGGATGTACATGTACCCAAATAAAGCAATGTATTTGCAATCTCCACCCGCAAGAATTTTGTTAAAGCGATGAGAATTAGCTGGGAAATCATAAATAAAAAAAACCGCGCATTATCGTCGCTCCGCGTTTCCTCCTCCTTTCGACTTACTCTCCGCTGTTGACGGCGCCCGAGCCTTGCCTCCCATGATGCTGCGCTCCGCGGCGGTGACGTACTTCCGCTATTGCGCTGCTCAGACTGTCGTTTGCTACGGGAAAGCTTTGTTGACACCATGAATCCCGCACTCCGCTCAAGGCTGGACAAGCGAACGAAAAATGTGGCCGCATGTACGCGGCGGCCTGGCCTTGCCCTTTCGCGGTGTACGTTGCTGGCGGCACATGACTTTTTATCGGCGGCGAACTCGCAGCCGCACGGGGAGGGTCATGCGCTCGTTCCCTTGATGCACAGCGCACTGTTTTTCCAAAAAGCGCGTTCCAGATGTGGCCCCGCTGGTGCCGGTTCTTATTTTCCGGCGGTGGTAATTCCTGCCGGCAGCATGTGAAAAAGTCATATTAAACCGACACAGAACCCGTGCACAAAACGCTTTAATCATGTGAGCAGTTCAGCTTGGAGCGACGCGTGGTAGAGAGTGGCAACGTTATCAAAACATGCTCCGCTGCGGCTCTGAGCTTCCTAGCGCTGGAGCGAGCACCATTTCTTTGACAATCTCAAACATCGGTTGCCTTGCAACAAGGCACAAACCACTCCAGAAGTCAGTTACGGTTGCGTGATCCCCGTTCAGCTTGGGGCCCCACTTCGCGACATGTGGGCACTGCAGGCGTGCCACTCACTCTCATTGGGAAGTGCGAGATGCGTTTGGCATTACAGGAGGCGATGGTGTGTGTGTTGTGGACGCCTTTGTTTCGCGATGAAATGCGACGTTGTGCTTCTGCGGGTGGATAGTGCTTCCCATGGTCTGGATTATCTTTCTCGAGTGACGTACGACTCAACCTCGCATGGAGTATGTGTAGTGTGCGTGGCTAAAATCCATCGGCTTGTGCGCCAGAGTTAAGTGACTTGCTGTTCGTCCCCGCAAACCGCGCGCGTGGTGAGTACCGAATTTACGACGGGCAGGAGGCAACCCATCCTCTGTCATTCGTGGTTCAGACTTTCAACGCATGTTGTGACGTTGTGTTCGTTATAAACGCATCTCTGGGTTGTTTTGAAGTTGAATAAAATGTATGCGTCAAATCTGGGCATTCGGCTCAGGGCGTTCTCTGCGATTGCACGAAATAAGGGCCACGGGGCTTCAACGCTTTCTTTATGGAACGTACTCAGGTAAGAGAATATCCATGTCGTGTTATCGCCGTGTTGCATTCAATATAAACGGTTAAGCGTTTGTTTTACACTTGTTTCGTTTGTCGTAAAATGCCCAAGCACTCCGGCACTCCGCTGGCAGATCAGTCGGCGAGCCGACACTGAGCAGACGACTCATCTCTTTGCCGGAAGTGCGTGAAAAAGCCGGCCAATAGCAGGATGTCTAGCTCATGACGAACATCTGGGAATCGATGATCTAGACATGTGAAAATGGCGGCGTCCAAAAACACGAAGGGAACAAAAGTGTGTGCTTTCCGCTGCGCGTAAAAAGAGTAATACTTGGTACCGAGGACGTTGACAACCTAATGTAAATGGTTGCGCTAGTTCATTTAGTGTGCTCAAAATGCCTTTCAGGGCCCCATTAAAATACCATACATTTATTCGGCGCGATCATCAACTCCTACCATACCATTTACCAGACAAAAGCGCTGTTGACCATATTTAAAAAACGCAAAGCCTTATTTGACAATTACTCCTTTTCCCTAGGGCAAACGTCTTCGGCCACTCACCACATGAAAACGGAGGGCAACTGAATGGTTAATCGAAGCCCGTATATTGTATAACGTACCTAACGCAAAGTTATAGAACGAAAGGTCGAGAAAATTCTGAAGAGATTGTTCGCCCTTCGATAAATTCGTGATCACCATCTGCGGCTTTAATGTAGAAGAAAGACGGTTCTCTGAAGTTTTGTGTGTATGATTATTTTTTCAACAAAATTGCACGCAAAGACGTCTACCCGATGCCACCCATCGATGACGCTCTGGACACCTTACAAGGCGACGAATATTTTTCATCTTCGACCCTAAATCGGATATTGGCACAATCCCATCAATGAAGTAGACAAGGAGAAAACCGCTTTCGCAATTACTTGACTGGCTCTACGAATTCAATGTAATGCCGTTCGGATTTTGAAACGCTCCCGCCACCATCGAACGGATAATACATAATGTTCTTCGCAGTTTGAATGGAAAAACCAGTGTTTGCTCCCTCGACGACATGGTAATCTTTTCTTCCACATCTCATGAACATGTCCAGCGCCAAGGTCAAGGTACAAGCTGTCTCAGTAATGCCGGCCTGCAACGCAACACAAACAAATGGCACTTCGCAAGCAAGTAAATTGCACTTTGCAAGCAAGTAAATAAGTCCACCAAGGTATTGGGTCATGTCGTGAGCAAAGATGACAATTGGCCCGACCGCCCCAAAACACGGATTGTGTCAAGTTTCTATCTTCCCGTCCGTCAGAAATTACTGCGCAGCTACCTTGGATTGGCTTCATACTTTCGGCGTAAAATTCTGAATTTTTCTAGTATTCCTTCACGCTTACACAAGGTTTTTACCTCAGGTACACAATTTTTTTGTTCCGGAGGTTTCGAAACTGCGTTTTTAAAACTTAAGCAGGCCTTACTTCTCATCTGTACAGAGCCAGTTTCACGGCAGATCTGTGACAATACTCTATACTGAAGCTAGCGTAAATAGTATCGGTGTTGTGCTACTGCAACGGAACCCATTTTTTTTCGCGGAAATTGGTTGCATATGCCAGCCGGACGTTCACACCAGCGAAAAAAAAACTACACTACTACCGAGAAACAGTGCCTCACTCTTGTTTGGTCCGTTCAAATGTTCCTGCCAAACCTATACGGACGTCGGCTAACTCTTATAACCGATCATCACACCCTCTGCTGGCTGTACTCTATCAAGAACCTAGTCATGACGCCTCAGCCGCTGGATACTTCTTTGCAGAAATGCAAAATCACCGTTACTGAAGTGACCGGAAAAACCATAATGGATGCCGACACTCTTTCACACTGCTTGGTTTCCTCAGCAGAGTAAAATTGTCAAGCGTCTGCACAGTCACTGGCAACTCTAACAATGGCCGGCATGGATCCTGTTGGTCCGGAAGCACTCCAGATCTTGTTTCTCTGGAGCAATTTGACCGTTATTGTCAAAACCTGATTGATGAACGAGATTGTTCATCCCAGCCATCCAACACTCCCTCGTGTCGCCAACTCAACAAATTTACAATTATGTAGAGTGGTGGCCTTTAACGTTACATTTATGTCCCCACGAACGCCCTACGGTTTACCTCCCTTCACCGTTCCCGTCGTCATGACATTTTGCGACCTTTGATCACAATGCTAGTGCTGGTCAAATCGCTGTCCTTAAGAAGTATGATCTCCTAAAAACCAGCTTCTTTTGGCAAGGTCGCTCAGCAAGAGTCCCTCAATACGTTATATTTTGTGAGTCCTTTACACGCACTAAACGACCGACTGCAACTCAAGTGGGAGTCCAGCAAGCTCTTCCATGCCCTACTGCCCCATTTGTAGTTATAGCCATCGATTCTTACGGAGCTCGCCAAATCACGCTCGCCGGTAATCGGTGAGTGGTTGTAGCAGCAGATCACTTGAGCCGATATGGTGAAACCGCTGCTATTCTTATGTGGCCACTAGTTTTTACTAGCTATCTATTTTCGTCAAGGTCCTCTCCGCTTTGTTCTTAGTGAACGTGGAAGAACATTCATTTCTGCTCTTCATTAGTAAGTGCTTCGTGCAGCTGCAACCGTTCACAAGATTACGTCGAGCTACAATCATTAAACAAAAAGATAACTGAACAGTTCCATCGTGCCCTGTCTGACATACTTCCGTTTTACTTTCGCCCTTACCACACAAACTCTGACAACACTCTACCGATCATCACCTACCCTTATAATACCGCTATTCAACAAACCACTGGTTTCGCTCAATTTTTTCTCGTCTACGACTGTTCACCTTCTTCGGTACTTGACGCATGTTTCCTCTCCGCACCAGTTCCTGCTACGGCAAGCCTTCCCGCCCAGTTCGTTTCTCGACTTGCTCCCTGCCGAATTTTGTCCGCACGAACAAGTCAGCCAGACAAAAAAGCCGCATTTCCCGCCGCGACGAGGCACATTTTTCTGTATTCTTTCAACCTAACAAACAAATCCGACGGCGAACTGCACTTCGTGCTAAATTTC